>NW_024544795.1:1167500-1417979 GCF_018167655.1 Microtus oregoni
AGTGGTATTGCTGGGTCCAGGGGTAGGTTGATCCCGAATTTCCTGAGAAACTGAAACACAGATTTCCAAAGTGGTTGTACAAGATTGCATTCCCACCAGCAATGGATGAGTGTACCCCTTCCTCCACAGCCTCTCCAGCAAAGGCTATCATTGGAGTTTTTTTTATTTTAGCCATTCTGACAGGTATAAGATGATATCTCAAAGTTGTTTTGATTTGCATTTCCCTGATCGCTAAGGAGGGTGAGCATGACCTTAAGTGTCTTTTGGCCATTTGAACTTCTTCTGTTGAGAATTCTCTGTTCAGTTCAGTTCCCCATTTTTTAATTGGGTTAATTAGCATTTTAAAGTCTAGTTTCCTAAGTTCTCTATATATTTTGGAGATAAGACCTATGTCTGTTGCAGGGTTGGTGAAGATCTTCTCCCAGTAAGTAGGTTGCCTTTTTGTCTTAGTGACAGTGTCCTTTGCTTTACAGAAGCTTCTCAGTTTTAGTAGGTCCCATTTATTTAATGTTGCCCTTAATGTCTGTGCTGTTGGGGTTATACATAGGAAGTGATGTCCTGTGCCCATCTGTTGTAAGGTACTTCCCACTTTCTCTTCTATCAGGTTCAATGTGTTCTGAAAGATATTGAGGTCTTTAATCTATTTGGACATGAGTTTTGTGCATGGTGATAGATATGGGTCTATTTTCATTCTTCTACGGGTTGACATCCAGTTGTGCCAGCACCATTTGTTGAAGATGATTTCTTTCTTCCATTGTATACTTTTAGCTCCTTTATAGAAAATGAGGTGTTCATAGATTTGTGGGTTAAAATCCGGGTCTTCTATACGATTCCATTGGTTGATTTCTCTGTTTTTATGCCAGTACCACACTGTTTTCAATACTGTAGCTCTGTAATAGAGTTTGAAGTCAGGGATGGTAATGCCTCCAGAAGATCCTTTATTGTATAAGATTGTTTTGGCTATCCTGAGTTTTTTTGTTTTTCCATATAAAGTTGATTATTTTCCTCTCAAGTTCTGTGAAGAATTTTGATGGGACCTTGATGGGGATTGCATTGAATCTATAAATTGCCTTAGGTAGAATTGCCATTTTTACTATGTTGATCCTCCCAATCCAAGACCAAGGGAGGTCCTTCCATTTTCTTGTATCCTCTTCCATTTCTTTCTTCAATGCCTTATTGTTCTTGTCAAATAGATCTTTCACTTCCTTGGTTAGAGTTACCCCAAGATATTTTATGCTGTTTGTGGCGATCGTGAAAGGTGAAGCTTTTCTGATTTCCCTCTCTTCTTCCATATCCTTTGTGTATAAGAGGACAACTGATTTTTTGGAGTTGATCTTGTATCCTGCCACATTACTAAAGGTGTTTATCAGCTGTAGGAGTTCTTTGGTGGAGTTTTTGGGGTCGCTTATGTACACTATCATATCATCTGCAAATAACGAAAGCTTAACTTCTTCCTTTCCAATTTGAATCCCCTCGATCCCCTTATGTTGTCTTATTGCTATTGCTAGAACTTCAAGCACTGTATTCAAGAGGTATGGAGAGAGTGGACAGCCTTGTCGTGTTCCTGATTTTAGTGGGATGGCTTTGAGTTTCTCTCCGTTTAATTTGATGTTAGCTGTCGGCTGGCTGTATACTGCTTTTATTATATTTAGTAATGAATCTTGTATCCCTATTCTCTCCAATACTTTTATCATAAAGGGATGTTGAATTTTGTCAAATGCTTTTTCAGCATCTAATGAAATGATCATATGGTTTTTTTCTTTCAGTTTATTTATATGATGGATTACATTGATAGATTGTCATATGTTGAACCAGCCCTGCATCTATGGGATGAAGCCCCTGGATCATAATGGATAATTTTTCGGATGTGTTCTTGGATTCGGTTTGCTAGTATTTTGTTGAGAATTTTTGCGTAGATGTTCATGAGTGAGATTGGCCTGTATTTCTCTTTCTTGATTGAGTCTTTGTTTGGTTTTGGTATCAGAGTAACTATAGCTTCATGAAAGGAATTTGGTAATGACTCTTCTGTTTCTATATTGTGAAATACATTAAGGAGTATAGGTATTAGGTCTTCTTGGAAGTTCTGGTAGAATTCCGCATTGAAACAATCTGGTTCTGGGCTTTTTTTGGTAGGGAGGTTTTTGATAACAGCTTCTAATTCTTCGCGACTAACAGGTCTCTTTAGATTGTACACCTGGTCCTGGTTTAACTTTGGTATATGGTATTTATCTAAAAAAGTGTCCATTTCTTTTACATTTTCCAGTTTTGTGGCATACAGGCTTTTTTGTAGTAAGATCTAATGATTCTCTGAATTTCCTCTGTGTCTTGATTTCTAAGGATGATGAACATATTTTGAGATATTTCTCTGCTATATTTGTCTCTTGAAAACAATTTTGTAACTAAGATATTTGTTTCTTTTACTGTTTGGGGGCTCTAAGCCCATTATGGGTATCAATCCTTGGTTAGATACAAAGCTAGCCAGGGTTCCCTCCTATTCTATAGATCCTTATTTCTTCAATCCATTTGATTGTGTCGGTAGCAGTTCAAAAGCTTTTCAGTTTTTTGAAACTTTTCAGTCCTATTTGTCAACTCTTTCTCATAAAGAGTATGTGCTGGTAGCACAGTCCAGGAAAACAGCACAGCTTTTTTTTAAACTACAGCTGACTCAGGAAAATCTTTCTTAAAGGAGTTGCATCACAGCACCAGGAAACAGAAAGCTGTGTTAAACTCTGTATTTTTGTGTCTAGAAATTCCTTTCAAACTCTCTCACATTTTAAGTGGATTTAGCTGGCCACATGGGCACCAATTGAACAGGAAGTCATCTTGTTTGTCCCAGCTGCCCCAAACCGAAATAACCACACAGAAATCATGTTAAATCACTGCTTGGCCCATTAGCTCTACCTTCTTATTGGCTAACTGTTACATTAATTTAACCCATTTCTATTAATCTGTGTATCACCATGTAGCAGTGGCTTACTCATGAAAATTCCCAGCCTCTCTCTCCAAAAGATTCATGGCATCTCTCTGACTATGCTTTCTTCTTCCCAGAATTTAGTTCCATCTTTCCCACCTACTTAAGTTCTCTCCTATCAACAGGCCAAGGTAGTTTATTAACCAATGAAAGAAACACATAGACAGAAGGTCCTCACACACCAAAGCTACAAAAGAGAAATCACTTCACAAGAATAGTACAAATAAAAAAAAGTTGATGTCATATGTATTATTGCAATAAATATTTCATGGAATTAAAAGACCAAATAAGCCAAGTGCAAAAATGTAGAAAGGTTATGATCTATGCTTTGTGGCGAGGTGCAATCCTTTAATCCCAATACTTGGGAGGCAGACACACGGGTGAGTTCCAGTTCAGCCAGTCTACATAGAAAGTTCAAGGATAGCCAGCATACATAGATAGAACAGTCTGAAAATAATAATGTTTATATATGTATACTGTATTATTTCACAAATAAATACTATATTCAAATTGAAAGTTATGATTTATGTTTCTTAGAGCAAGGGCTTTTCCTGCCTAGTTTCAGCTTGACTTATTATATATAAAAATAAAGGTTTGGGCTAGAGAGATGGCTCAGAGATAAAAAGCACTGGCTGCTCTTCCAGAGGTCCTGAGTTCAATTCCCAGCAACCACATGGTGGCTTACAATCATCTGTAATGAGATCTGGTGCCCTTTTCTGTACTGTAGGATACATGCAGGAAGAACCCTGTATACATGATAAGTAAAAATCTTAAAAAAAAAATAAGGGTTGGGGCTGGAGTGATGGCTCAGCGGTTAAGAGCATTGCCTGCTCTTCCAAAGGTCCTGAGTTCAATTCCCAGCAACCACATGGTGGCTTACAACCATCTGTAATGAGGTCTGGTGCCCTCTTCTGGCCTTCAGGCATACACGCAGAAAGAATATTACATACATAATAAATGAATAAATAAATTAAAAAAAATAAGGGTTGTATTGTCGTCAGCTATAGGGTCTTGTCATCCAGTTCTGGGGGAAACTAAGAAGCAAAGCAGGACCCTGTAGTACTTGTTCTGCCTTAGGGACTTACCTTTCCAAACCATATGGAATAGCCTATATTTCACATTGCATCATTTTTGTTTTATAAGTATGCCTTAGTAGTTAAGCCATTATCTAACATCAAACAAATGTCCTAAAAGATATTTTCTTTAAACTATGACCCAATTATATTAATATTAATTATGTTTGGGTTTATAATAAAATTACATAATTTCTACTATCCTTTCCCACCATCAAACCAACCCATAAATCCATTTTTTCTCTTTAAAAGCTATAGTGTCTGTTTTCATTGTTACATGCACACACACACACACATATGTGCATTCATATACATATGCATACACACATATACATCCTGTTCAGACTGAATACTGTTACACATATGTATGTTCTCAGGGTTTGTCATTTGTTATATATAGGATATCCATCTGATCTTCTTTTCCTTAGAGAAGACAAACAATCTTATACAATAAAAGTACTTCCAGAGGCATTACCATCCCTTACTTCAAACTCTATTACAGAGCTACATTAATGAAAACAGCTTGGTATTGGCACAAAAGCAGAGATGTTGACTGATGGAATCGAATCTAAGACCCGGATATTAATCCACAAACCTATGAACACCTGATTTATGACAAAGGAGCTAAAATTATACAATGGAAGAAAGAAAGCATCTTTAACAAATGGTGCTGGCATAACTGGATGTCAATGTGTATAAGAATGAAAATAGATCCATATCTATCACCATGCACAAAACTCAAATCCAAATGGATTAAAGATCTCAATATTAATCTGACCACACTGAACCTGATAGAAGAGAAATTGGGAAGTAGTCTGCATCACATGGGCACAGGAGACCACTTCCTACGTAGAACCCCAATAACACAGACAATTAGAACAACAATGAATAAATGGGACCTCCTGAAACTGAGAAGCTTCTGTAATGCAAAGGACACTGTCATTAAGACAAAAAGGCAACCTACTGAATGGGAGAAGATCTTTACCAATCTTACATCAGACAAAGGTCTGATCTCCAAAATATATAAAAAAGTCAAGAAACTCTAATTAAAAAATTTAATGTCTAATTAGACATTAAAACTCTAATTAACCCAATTAAAAATGGAGTGCTGAACTGAACAGAGAATTCATAATAGAAATAGTTCAAATGGCCAAAAGACACTTAAGCTCATGTTCAACCTCTGTAGTGATCAGGGAAATGCAAATGAAAACAACTTTGAGATACCATCTTACACTTGATTGCTCTTAGGACTGGAGAGGGAGGTGGAAGGGGAGTGGGGGAGTGGGAGGCAAATGGGAGGAGGGGAGGAGGTAGAAATTTTTAATAAATAAAACAAAAAAGACTATCCTGTTCTCAGTATTCCTCAATTGCCTGTAGTTACTTGAGTAAAATTGAGGCCTTGTGGTCATTCTTCTCCCATATTATCATGTCCATCACTGCCATATCTGGTAACAATCCTGGCACTTGCGCTGTAGACTAGGTTGTCCTTGAACTCACAGAGATCCAGCTTCCTCTGCATCCTGAGTGCCAGGATTAAAAGCACGTACCACCACTGCCTGGCCTGATCTGAATTTTAGGCAGACATGTGGGAATTTGGGGGAATGGCATCTAATATTACTAGGAGACTCAATCTTATAGCTAACTCTCTGTTTCTCTGCCTCTTAAAGTCTTTGCACTCTCTCTTCTTAATGATCCCTGAGCTGTAGTTATGGAAGCTCTATTATAGATGAAGCCATTAGAACTGTGCTCCACATCCATATTTCAGTTGGTTGTGGTTTTCTGTAATGTTCTCTAACTGTTGCAAAGAGAATTTCCCTTTATGATAGATTAGGTCTAAATTTTTTTTTAAATCTAAAGATTAGGAACTAGAGGTCTCAGAAGACAGATGACAGAGAACATATGATGTGTTTCTTTCTGGATCTGGGTTACCTCATTTGGTTTGGTATTTTCTAGTTTTATGTTTTTATGTGTACTTTTCTTAATTTTATTTTTCTTTACATCTGAATAGTGTTCCATAGTGTAGGTACACCATATTTTCACTATCCATTAATTAGTTGTAGAACGTTGAAATTGTTTTCATTTCCTCAATATTGTGAGTAGAGGAGCAATGAACAAGGCCAAGTAAGTATCTATAGATTAGGATGCTGAATACTTTGGGGATATGCCAAGGAGTAGAAGAGCTGTGTCATATAGCAGATATAATTCTAGTTTTTAGAGAATTTTTACACTGATTTCCATAGTGGGTATACCAGTTTGCAATCACACCAAAAATGAGTCTAATCCACATTTCTGCCAGTGTTTGTTTTCTATTGTTGTATTGAACTTGAAACTTTGAAAGGGTTGATATGAAATCTCAAAATTGTTTGGATTTGTACTTTCCTAGCTGCTAGTGATAAAGAATGCTTAAAAAATTTTTTTGAGATACATTTGTTATTTATCTCTCTATCTTTTAATGTATCTTATATAGTTCCAAGGCCCATTTTATGAATGTGTCATGTGTCTTTTTGATACATCATTTTTGACTTCTTTATAAATTATGGATATTAATCCTATGACAGATGGATAGTTGACAAACATTACGTCTATTCACTCACCTGATTGCTTCTTTAGCTCCACATAATATTTTAGTTTAATAAAGCTAAACTTGTCAATTTTTTGTCTTAATTTACAGCTGGCATATTAATCTACAATGGGCCTCTACTAGACTATGTCTGCCTACTAGGAGGCATGGATGAGGAGCTAGACGATGAGATTGCCCTAATTAATTTGAGATGTGTTCATTGTTTTAGGTAGAGCCCTTTCTTTCACTTAGGTATGCAATCATGAGGCCACTATAATCTAAGGTATAGTTCCAAAGCAATGGTCACACAGGTAGGCCTGGATAAACTCAGTGGATCACATAACAAAACCAAATGACCTGACTCTATTTAATAGTTTTATTGAATTGAGGGGTTTGTGAAGCATAGGATATATATATATATATATATATATATATATATATATATATATATATATGGTCTAAAATAAGAGTAAACAGAATTACTCATATATGTATGGAATTTTCAAAGAATAAACTTTTTAGTAAAAATACGTTATGGTATATAGTTGACAAACCATCTCTTTAGAAAAAGAAGAAGAAAATAATTGTTATGTGTTGAATGAACTGTGCAACTTGAGACACTCTGTGCCTTTAGTTTCATGGACATGGGCTCTTAACTGCCAAATAGTGCTTCTTAGATGCAACACCTCCACCACATTCCAAAAGCCAGTCTTAACTTTTGTGACATTTCAGAGATAAGTGTCTTTCCCCAAATCTATAATTCTAGAACCATAGTAGATGAGAAATCAATTTTTAGACTTCTTTCTTGTGCTTTGTTTCCTGTTATCAGTGAGTAAGAATGAGAGGAGAATCCATATTATAATCCAATTGTAGACTAATAATATGTTTCTCTGTTTGCTGACTTTTTCAAACAGATCACTCACTACAGTTTCTCAAGAGCTGTGCCACTGTATTTCATGATTTGATACTAAGGAACAATCTGAATAAAACAAGGCATGTGTATGACTTCATATTTACCAAACACCCATATAAGAATATTATTGCTTCTACATTTTCCAGTTCCCAGCCATTTGACAGAAACATAGCCGTATGTATATTATGCTATCTAACTTGAGTTTCATTATTTTATATATTCAGAATGAATAATGTGACTTGTTTCATGGCTGTTTCACTTCATTATTTTCTATAGGCATAAGTCTTTGCCATGTTTATTTCTGTTAATGCTAATAGAGATTTCTTTACACGTTCTGAGTATATGTGCTGCTATGAATGATGTTTTTATATACCTTCTCCAAAGGTATGGATTTTCTTTTAACCATTTCTTCAATATATCTTGAACTACCAAATATCTAAAATTTAATACTGTTTTCCTCCCCCCATCAGCCTCTCTCCTATGTAAGACAATACATACATTCAGTGAATGTTTCCCTTAAAGAATCTTTCATTGCTTCGATATCAAAGTTTTGAAGTTTCTTGTGAGAAGTTATCATAAAATTTCTTCAGCTTTACCTCTTGAATATATAAACCTCTGATCTGTCTGCAAGCTCTACCTTACTATGAAATTGATTTAGAAGTTTCTGATTAGAGATCTTCACTTTCCCCCAAATAAATACATTGTAAGGAGTGACATTCTGGGCTTATATGCTTATCAAATTCCTTCTGCACAGAGTATTCACCACCAACATATTCCTTGCTTTTTCAATAAAACTATACTTTTATTATTTCTAAACTGATATATACACTGGTCACCAGTACTTTATAAAGATATGATTTCTGATAAGAAACCAACTGCAGTTTAAACATCACTAAGATGAATTAACCATGATGATTCTGAAAAGTAAATAGATGAGTGACAAAATCCTTCTGAGTCCCCAACCTCAGGCAGCACCTTGGACTTTGAATTCCTGTATAACCCAAGGAAATTTGTATCATTCACTCAGGTTGAGTGCAAATCAGAACATATTTATTTTATTATTTACTTCTTTCCTCTTATGTATGGGACGTGTATGCTCTGGATATTCCCAGTGTCCTTTCTGGAGTAAAAGCATATAGAATCTCTACTTACTACTTTACCATTATATCTCAGCATCCCACATATCTAAATATTGATTAGGTTTTCTTCTCATTTCTATCTTCTCTGAATATCCTAAGACAAAACATTAATTCACTGGTGATTTTGCTAAAGAAATTTCCCAATGAACCATGTCCAAATTCTTAGACCTTAAGATGATTAGTTCTTTAGCTTCTTGTATTAAAAATATAGATCTGTATTTCATCTTGACATGGCTGTATCATACAGTGACAAAGGACTTTGAATTACATGTTTATGACCAGTGACATCATGCTTATCAAAATTCTATTGCTTAGACAATCCATTGAAAACATTTGATTTAAATAAAATAAAATGATGTACTTCATTATTCCCAAATTAATATCTACATTTTGTCCCAATTGTCTTATAAAGATACATGAATACTTTTAAAAACATACTAAGGTATAGACAGTACCAACTTGACAAAACCATAAGAGTTTGAAAAATAAATACTCTTTTATTTTTAATTGATTGACAAATCACCAGACTCCTCAACCTCAAAAATTCCCTGTGGCTTTGCTTTCAATTCTAGGCTATTTGCCTAATTCATTTAGGCTGAGGTCAAGTAAGGACAGTTTGTTTTTCAATGTGGAAAATAATGTCTGCTATTTGAAATACTTTAAATTTCATAGAAAGTGTTCAAAGATTTAAAATATAATTTTGAACCCCACAGTTGGAATTTAAATCTACAGTGCTGAATGAGGGTAAAATGTACGTAGATCAGAAATCAAAAACACCAGATGATGTAATATGCAGTTACCCTTCCATTCATGCTCTTCACAGCCCTCGAGGTAAGAAATTATTTCTGATTGATTTCTAGGACCTTTATATAATAAAGATGTGAACTGTGAATGATTTTCCAACGCACATATAAGTAGATTTTTTTCTATTCACATTCATCTTCTCTAGATATTAGGCAAATGGTAGAATATTGTACAAATTCCACACCACAATGTTTTGGTGAACAATGTGTATTGGAGAGTCTCCCTTATTAGAACACAAAGAGCATCTCCATTTCTTCAGCAGCTGCATAAAATTTGGGAGCTTTGTTTTGATTTTGCTCTCACTTTGTTTTGAGACATGGTCTCACTATGTAGCTCTGGATGACCTGGGACTCACTATGTAGACTAGGTTGTTTTGAACTCACAGAGATCCACCTGCTCCTGCCTCCAGAGTGCTGGGATTAAAGGTGCATATCACATTGCCTGGAAGCTGCACAGAAATTTAACATTACACTATGAATGTTATCATACTAATGGGACAAAATTATTTTATTATTTTTTTACAATAAACCAAGATAAATCTTGCATGCCTGTCATGATGTGCCTGTCTTCACTGTTATCCGAGAGATAGTGATGCTGGGTCAGAAGATATAAATGCCTTTTTCATTTATTAAACTGTTTTATCTTCAGAGTTGACAGGGCCTCAGCCATGTATCTCAGGGCTCTCTGTTTCAGAATTTCTGTGTCTTTTACTAACGTTTGGAATCAGTTTCCTGGTTTTTTACCGACAGTCAAAGCATATGTTAAAAACATAAAAATCATAAGAACTCTCAGCTCACTTTTGTCAGATGCATATATAAAACAAGCCAGGGACAATGGCATCTGACAATGTTTAAGCAAAGTTTTTAAAAATTTCCTTCTTCCCTCCTCTTACTCTTCTCTCTGGCATTATTGTGCCAGGAATTTCCCTGTGCTTTTTTTTGAATATAAGCATATGCTCAAACTCAATTAACAATTTCATTTTCTTAAAAACTTTTGGGAACATTAGAAGAGTTCATTTATCTACTGATTCTCTTGTTTGACTCTATAATCATAAAGCAGTGGTATTAGTGCAGCAAATTTTCAGTGTTGAAAGTAAACTGTGCTGTATCTCTACATTTGTCTACTTTGAACAATAAAAATTTAATGTTTTACTTCATTCATATTTTATAGTTTTACATTATTTCATGCTAATCTTAAAAGTGAGGAGCCTTAAACACTCATTCTCATCTTGCTATCAGAATTCAACCAAACATAGTAACTAATTAATTCCAAGTTCACTGAGCAAAAATATCCAGATTTCACACTAAAGACACATTGCATTCTCAGAGTCTTCTCTTATTCTGATTGCTGGCCTTATACTGAGACTTGACTAGAACAAAAAGCCACAGACAGAATCTTCCAAGGCACATATAACTTTATAAGCATGAAGAAGCAAAACTAGCTGGATCATTGGGCTACCGGCGGCCCTGTTTAGTTGCTGAGGAATCCCATCAGGACGGGTGAGTGTGTGCTATCCAGGGGCGGACTGTCCCGGAAGAGAGCACAAACCCCCCTCCCCCAGCTCCTTCTGCAGAGCTGTCTTTCTTTTGCACGACCCAGCCCCCCCAGCACCCCTCCCCAACCCTGCCCTGCTGTATGCTAGGACCAGTGCTCAAGTACAGTTTCAAGCTCCTAAACTAAGGAGACCCACCCAGAGCAGTGAGTGCCTGCCTACCAGGCAGGCCTCAGGGTCCCCTGTAAGGGAGCCGGGCACCTTCAGCTCTGGCGCCAGGCTTCCTGCCCGCTTCTGGATACCACCCCCCCCCCCTTGCTCCATTCATCCTGTTGGCCCTGGATCATTGGGCTACCAGCGGCCCTGTTTAGTTGCTGAGGAATCCCATTGGGACTGGAACGGTTCCTGCTTCTACACTGAAGAGATATACCCAGAGAGTCAATCACAGCAAAGACACCAGGCCTCTCCTGGCTCCATTTGAAGGAAGAGATGGGAAGGCGCCAAGGCAAGAATTCCTCCAACAACCTGAAAGGCAACATGACACCACCAGAACCCAGGGATCCCGAAATAAGAAGAATTGTACACCCTACTCCTGAAGAAATAGAAGAAATCGACTCAAAAGTGAACTATATGAAAATAATAGAGGACCATAAACAGGAGGTGAAAAACTGCCATAAACAATTAGAGATTACAAACAAAAAGGTAGAGGAAATGAATAAGTCGCTCAAAGACACGCAAGAAAACCAAGAGAAACAAGAAAAAGCAATCAAACAGGTTAGGGAAGCGGTTCAAGACATGAAGAATGAAATGGAAGCAATGAAGAAAGCACAAACCGAGGGAAGAATGGAGATGGAAAATCTGGGTAAACGAACAGGAACAACAGAGACAAGTACTAACAACAGATTATAAGAGATAGAAGAGAGAATGTCAGACACTGAAGATACCATAGAGAAAATAAACACACTGATCAAAGAAAACAGCAAAACCAACAAATTCTCATCACAAAACATTCAGGAAATTTGGGACACAATAAAAAGACCAAACCTAAGAATAATTGGAGTAGAAGAAGGAGAAGAAGTAAACCTCAACGGAACAGAAAATATATTCAATAAAATTATAGAAGAAAACTTTCCCAACCTGAAGAAAGAGGTACCTATGAAGGTTCAAGAAGCATACAGAACACCAAATAGGCTGGATCAAAAAAAAAAAACATCCCCTCGCCATATAATAATCAAAACACAAAATATACAGAATAAAGAAAGAATATTAAGAGCCGCAAAGGAAAAAGGCCAAGTTACTTATAAAGGTAAACCTATCAGACTTATACCTGACTTCTCTATGGAAACCATGAAAGCCAGAAGGTCCAGGATAGATGTACTGCAAAAACTAAGAGATCATGGATGCAAGCCCAGACTACTATATCCAGCCAAGCTTTCATTCATTATAAATGGAGAAAACAAAATTTTCCAGGATAAAAACAAATTAAACAATACGTAGCCACAAATCCAGCCTTACAGAAAATAATAGAAGGAAAATCACTAACCAAGGAGTCCAACAATGCCCACAATAACTCAGTCATCTAGAGACCTTTCACTAGCGCAACTCAAAGAAGGGAAACACACAAACCCCACTACTAAAAAAGTGACCGGAGTTAACAACCACTGGTCATTAATATCACTTAATGTCAATGGGCTCAACTCACCTATAAAAAGGCACAGGCTAAGAGATTGGATACGAAAACAGGATCCAACATTCTGCTGTCTACAAGAAACACACCTCAACCACAAAGACAGGCACCTACTCAGAGCAAAGTGCTGGGAAAAGGCTTATCAAGCAAATGGACCTAAGAAACAAGCAGGTGTGGCCATACTAATTTCTAACAAAGTTGACTTCAAACTTAAATCAATCAGAAGAGATGGAGAGGGACATTTTATACTCATAACAGGAACAATTCATCAGGATGAAGTCTCAATCCTGAATATCTACGCCCCTAATATAAAAGTGACCACGTATGTAAAAGAAACATTGCTAAAACTCAAGGCAGCAATCAAACCACACACACTAATAGTAGGAGACTTCAACACTCCTCTCTCACCAATGGACAAGTCAATCAAACAGAAACCTAACAGAGAAATTAGAGAATTAATGGAGGTAATGAAGCAAATGGACTTAAGAGACATCAATAGATTATTCCACCCAAAGAGGAAAGAATATACCTTCTTCTCTGCAGCTCATGGAACCTTCTCGAAAATTGACCACATACTCGGTAGGAAAGCTAACTTACACATTTACAAAAAAATATTAGTAACCACCTGTGTCTTATCAGATCACCATGGATTAAAGTTAGAATTCAACAACAATGCTACCCCAGAAAGCCTACAAACTCATGGAAAATGAACAGTCAACTACTGAACCATACCTGGATTAAGGAAGAAATAAAGAAAGAAATTAAAGTCTTCCTTGAATTCAATGAAAATAAAGAAACAACATACTCGAACTTATGGGACACTATGAAAGCAGTGCTAAGAGGAAAGTTCATCGCACTAAGTGCCCACTTAAAGAAAACAGAGAAAGTAAATATTGAAGACTTAACAGCCCACCTGAAAGCTCTAGAAAAAAAAGAAGCAGCCTCACCTAGGAGGAGTAGAAGAATGGAAATAATCAAACTGAGGGCAAAAATCAACAAAATACAAACACAGAAAACAATCCAAAGAATCAATGAAACAAAAAGCTGGTTCCTGGAGAAAATCAACAAGATTGATAAACCCCTATCCAAACTAATCAAATGGCAGAGAGAGAGAATATGCAAATAAATAAGATCAGAAATGAAAAGGGGGACATAACCATAGACACAAAGGAAATTCAGAGAATCATCAGATCTTATTACATAAGCCTGTATAACACAAAACTGGAAAATGTAAAAGAAATGGACACTTTTTTAGATAAATACCATTTACCAAAACTAAACCAGGACCAGGTGAACAATCTAAACAGACCTATTGGTCGCGAAGAATTAGAAGCTGTTATCAAAAACCTTCCTACCAAAAAAAGCCCAGGACCAGATGGTTTCAATGCGGAATTCTACCAGAACTTCCAAGAAGACCTAATACCTATACTGCTTAATGTATTCCACAATATAGAAACAGAAGGGTCATTACCTAATTCCTTTTATGAAGCTACAGTTACTCTGATACCAAAACCACTCAAAGACTCAACCAGGAAAGAGAATTACAGGCAATCTCACTCACGAACATCTATGCAAAAATCCTCAACAAAATACTGGCAAACTGTATCCAAGAACACATCCGAAAAAATATCCATTATGATCAAGTAGGCTTCATTCCTGAGATGCAGGGCTGGATCAACATATGAAAATCTATCAATGTAATCCAGCATATAAATAAACTGAAAGAAAATAACCATATGATCATCTCATTAGATGCTGAAAAAGCATTAGATAAAATTCAACATACATTTATGTTCAAAGTATTGGAGAGATTAGGGATACAAGGGTCATACCTAAATATAATAAAAGCTATATACAGCAAGCCGACAGCTAACATCAAATTAAACGGAGAGAAACTCAAAGACATCCCGCTTAACTCAGGAACACGACAAGGCTGTCCACTCTCGCCATACCTCTTCAATATAGTGCTTGAAGTTCTAGCAATAGCAATAAGACAACATAGTGGGATCAAGGGGATTCGAATTGGAAAGGAAGAAGTTAAACTTTCATTATTCGCAGATGAAATGATAGTGTACTTAAGCGACCCCAAAAACTCCACCAAAGAACTTTTACAGCTGATAAACACCTTTAGTAATGTGGCAGGATACAAGATCAACTCCAAAAAATCAGTCGCCCTCTTATACACAAAGGATATGGAAGCAGAGAGGGAAATCAGAGAAGCTTCACCATTCACGATAGCCACAAACAGCATAAAATATCTTGGGGTAAATCTAACCAAGGAAGTGAAAGATCTATTTGACAAGAACTTTAAGGCATTGAAGAAAGAAATTGAAGAGGATACCAAAAAATGGAAGGACCTCCCTTGCTCTGGGATTGGGAGGATCAACATAGTAAAAATGGCAATTCTACCTAAGGCAATTTATAGATTCAATGCAATCCCCATCAAGGTCCCATCAAAATTCCTCACAGATCTGGAGAGGACAATAATCAACTTTATATGGAAAAACTAAAAACCCAGGAGAGCCAAAATAATCCTATACAATAAAGGATCTTCTGGAGGCATTACCATCCCTGACTTCAAACTCTATTACAGAGTTACAGTAATGAAAACAGTGTGGTACTGGCATAAAATCAGAGAAGTCGACCAATGGAATCGTATAGAAGACCGAATTTGAACCCACAAACCTATGAACACCTCATTTTTGATAAAGGAGCTAAAAGTATACAATGGAAGAAAGAAAGCATCTTCAACAAATGGTGCTGGCACAACTGGATGTCAACCTGTAGAACAATGAAAATAGACCCATATCTTTCACCATGCACAAAACTCAAGACCAAATGGATTAAAGTCCTCAATATCAGCCCGAACACACTGAAAAGGATAGAAGAGAAAGTGGGAAATACCCTACAACAGATGGGCACAGGAGATCGCTTCAAATGTATAACCCCAGAAGCACAGACATTAAGGGCAACATTGAATATATGGAACCTACTAAAACTGAGAAGCTTATGTAAAGCAAAGGACACTGTCACTAAGACACAAAGGCAACCTACTGACTGGGAGAAGATCTTCACCAACCCCGCAACAGACAAAGGTCTTATCTCCAAAATATATAGAGAACTCAAGAAACTAGACTTTAAAATGTTAATTAAACCAATTAAAAAATGGGGCACTGATCTGAACAGAGAATTCTCAACAGAAGAAGTTCAAATGGCCAAAAGACACTTAAGGTCATGCTCAACATCCTTAGCAATCAGGGAAATGCAAATCAAAACAACATTGAGTTATCATCTTACACCTGTCAGAATGGCTAAAGTCAAAAACACCAACGATATCCTTTGCTGGAGAGGCTGAGGAGGAAGGGGTACCCTCATCCATTGCTGGTGGGAATGCAATCTTGTGCAACCACTGTGGAAGTCAGTGTTTCGGTTTCTCAGGAAATTCTGGATCAACCTACCCCTGGACCCAGCAATACCACTCTTGGGAATATACCCAAGAGATACCCTATCATATGAAAAAAGCATTTGTTCAACTATGTTCATAGCAGTATTATTTATGATAGCCAGAACCTGGAAACAACCTAGATGCTCTTCAATGGAAGAATGGATGAAGAAAGTATGGAATATCTACACATTAGTGTACTACGCTGCGGTAAAAAACAATGAATTCTAGAATTTTGCATGCAAATGGATGGAAATAGAAAACACTATCCTGAGTGAGGTATCCCAGACCCAAAAAGATGAACATGGGATGTACTCACTCATAATTGGTTTCTAGCCATAAATAAGGGTCACGGAGTCTACAATAGGTGAATCTAAAGAAGCTAAGTAAGAAGGGGAACCCAAGGAAAAACATATAGTTATCTTCTTGGCTGAGGGAAGTAGACAAAATTGCCGGGGAGAAAATTGGGATCTTGGGGGTGGGGTGGGATGGGGGTAAGGGAATATGGGGAGAGAAAAGTTAGAAGGGAAGGAGGTCGGGCCTTGGGAAAACAGAAGGATTGTGATAAAGGAAGGTTGGACATGGGAGCACAGAACCACAATTCTTAGTTAAGGGAGCCACTTTAGGGTTGGCAAGAGACCTGACCCTAGAGGGGCTCCCAGGTGCCCAAGCCGAGGTCCCCAGTTAGTTCCTTGGGCAGTTGAGGATAGGGAACCTGAAATGACCCTATCCTAGAGCAATACTGATGAATATCTTGCATATCATCATAGAACCTTCATCTGGTGGTGGATGGAGATAGAGACAGAGACCCACACTGGAGTACTGGACTGAGCTCCAAAGGTCCCAATGAGGAGCAGAAGGAGGGAAAACATGAGCAAAGAAGTCGGGACCACGAGGGATGCACCCACCCACTGAGACAGTGGAGCTGATCTATTGGGAGCTCACCAAGGCCAGCTGGACTGTGACTGAAAAAGCATGGGATAAAACTGGACTCTCTGAACATGGCGAACAATGAGGGCTGATGAGATGCAAAGGACAATGGCACGGGGGTTTGATCCTATGTAATGTGATGGCTTTATGGGAGCCTAGCCAGTTTGGATGTTCACCTTCCTAGATACGGACGGAGGAGGGAGGTCCTAGGTCTTACCACAGGGCAGAAAACCCTGACTGCTCTTTGGACTGGAGAGGGAGGGGGAAAGGAGTGGGGGGAGGGGGAGAAGGTTGGGAGGAGGGGGCGTAGGGTGGGAGGAGGGGGAGGGAAATGGGAGGCTAGGAGTAGGTGGAACCTTTTTTTTTCTCCTTTTCTCAATAAAAAAAAAATAAAAAAAGAAGCAAAGCTACTGTTCCTAATTTCTATATGTCTTGGTGTTAGTTTTGTACATTTCCTTCTTTATTCAACATGGTTACCTATATGTGGTTTTACTTCTGAGTTTAACTTTTCACAAAATATCTATTGGCAGACACTATCCTCAAATGCCAGTGAGCTGTGGTAGTTTTGTGGAGACTCAATTAAAACTATGTATGAAAATATCTTTAAAAACTCTGAAAGCATACAGTGAACAATTATAATGAGTCAACTTCAATTTCAATGAAGAAAACCTAAATGAGAATGAAAATATCCAAAGTAAAATAATTTATTGTCATGAATGTAAAATGTTTTAACTTAAGTATTATGTTATATTAAAAAGCATATTCTGACTAAAATGGCAAATATTGAATTGTGTTCTTTACATAACAAATCCTGTATTAATGCAAAATTTAAGATTTTATTTGAAGCAGATATATATTATTTTCCTCCAAACATTCTTTCCTCATTCTCTCTCAGCTAGAACCCCTCCATGACCCTGCTTTCAAGTATATTGGTTCTTTTTCTTTGGTTATTATTATATGTATGAATGTATGTATTTATTCAGGTATATACAGATATATACAATTAACAGCTACAGAGTCTGCTTTTGCTGTGTGGGTGTATATAGTTTAGGATTGATCACTGAAGATTTGTGGGATCCACTAGGTTGGGATAAGATTGTGGGGGGAGGCTACCACATGTGCTGCAGAAGTCGGATGAGACTGGAGGATTGGAGTTAGAAGACTACAGAGGTAAGGATCTGCAGCTGGCCTATAGGGCTGGTCACTCTGCACTGGGTAACCAATCAGGACATTCTTCCCTGGAAGAGTTTTCTCAGTCTTTCTTTCTCAGCAGTCATTTATCCCCTTATAGCTCATTTTCTATGTGTGGTTACCCTCAACAATTTCCTCTTTTCACATTAAGATGTCAGTTGATATTGCCATTGTTTCCACAATTTCTAGGAGAGAATATATGACTGCAGATATTCTGGTATTATGGATTTTACAATCTTTCTGTTCCCTCTACTGAAAAGTTCTGTGTGCCATAGATGGAGGAGCTGAGCTACAGATATATCCAATGGGTATGGATTCCCCACAATTCATTGATTTCTGTATTGAATTCATTCGTGGTTTTCTGTGATGGCCTCCATTTGTTGTAAAGAGAGGTTTCTTTGCTGAGGAGTGACAACTATACAGATCTGCAGCTGGAAAAATGAGATTTAGAATGTATTGTGGAGTTATGCTGTCTATAAAAATGATGCTAGTAGATTTCTTTCTATAAATCGTAAACTTGATAGTCCTTTGTGGTTGACTAGCCTTCCTGTACCATGGTTTCCCCTCCTGCTCATTGGGCATTCGGTCCAATTAAATAGCTGTTAGTTGCCACCAACATGTGAATCCCACTTATTGTTTCTTTATGCATATCACGTCATGATGGTAATTGTGATACGTTATAGGTGTTAGAGAGGGCACACTGTTTAATTATTTACAGCCTTTGGTAGCATGTGATGTGAAATTCCCTTCTGTATTCTGTGAATACCATTGGTAAATAAAGAAGCTGCTTTGGGCCTATTGCAGCCCAGAATAGAAAAGGCAGCAATTCAAAGGAGATAGAGGGAGAGAGTAGGCACAGTCAAGGAAAATCCATGTAGCTGCCAAATGAGACAGACACTGGGTACTGGTTGGAACTGTACCAATAGGTCACAAGCACGTGACAATACACAGAATAATAGAAATGGGTTAATTTTAGATATAAGAACTAGCCAATAAGAAGTGGGAGCTAATAGGCCAAGAAGTGTTGTAATAATACAATTTTTGTGTGATTATTTTGGGTCTGGGCAGCTGGAAAATGAATGAATATCTTTAGACCACAAAATGTTGTCCACTGTCTGGGGCATGGATCTACATATGACCTAAAAATGCTTAAAACAAGAAAGAGGGCTTCTATACCCACATAAATAGGGACAAAGCACAGTTTCCTGATAGTCAATTATTTTTTCAGATATTCTCTCTTGGCACTGATCCAGAGGCACTGCTTTCTTTAACAGAGGCCTTTCTGATTCAGTATTAGTAGCAAAAACAACAACAACAACAAGAAAAATACCAAGAAAATAATTACCAAAAACAAACAAAACAAAACAAAAAACCCATCTGGCTTCTTTAAGAAATGGCAGCTTGCTGGTCCATGATAGTTGCATGTAAAACTCTGACTCTTTAAGGAGACCAAGCACTTATATAAGTTCTGGGTGAGCAAGGGGTTACAAATTGCTTAATGGTGAGACAGACCTGCTGTGACCCTGGATCTGGGTCAATGTGCATGGCTCTCAAAGGTAGTGAACATGCTTTCACCATTTTAAACTAGGCAGACAAAACAGGCAATGTTGTAGAGTTGATCCTAGACATGTCTCTTAGCTTTTTTTTTCTAAAAAAAAGTTTACTCCTAGTCAAAAAAATAAGTACAGATGCGCCCACAATAAAGACAAGTGCAGGTGTAAAAAGACCTCTAGATGGATCAAGGTGATGGAGAAACGTATATAGGCTAGGGAAAGAGGAGAAATAGTTATGAAAAGAAGTAAATATTTTTTTTAATAAAAAAAATGTTTAGAAAATTTTTTTTCTACATGGGAAGCAGAAAAAACATCTCCTGAGTAAATTGGGAGCATGGAGAAATTGGGGGAGGGTTGGAAAAAAGGAGAAGAGGCAGGGAGGAGAGAAGAAAAAATGTAGAACTCAATAAAATCAATACATTTTTTTTAAAAAAATTGAACTATATAGTTTCTCTGTTCCCCTCCCTTCCTCTCCCTTACCTTTCTAACCCCTCCCATGGTCCCCATGCTCCCTATTTACTCAGGATATCCTATCTCTTTCTATTTTGCAAGTTGATTGGATCCATGTATATCTCTCTTAGGGTCCTCATTATAGTCTAGGTTTTCTAGAATTGTGAATAGGCTGATTTTTTTTGCTTTATGGCTAAAAGCCACTTATAAGTGAGTACATATGATATGTATCTTTTCGAATCTGGGTTATCTCGCTAAATATGAGATATTCTAGATCTATCAATTTTACCGCAAATTTTAAGATGTCATTATTTTTTTTCTGCTGTGTAATACTCCATTGTATAAATGTGCCACATTTTTCTTATCCATTCTTCAGTGGAAGGGTATTTAGGTTGTTTCCAGGTTCTGACTATGACAAAATAATGCTGCTATGAATGTAGTTGAGCACATGTCCTTGTGGCACAACTGAGCATCCTTTGGGTATATCCCCAAAAGTGGTATTTCTGGGTCTTAAGGTAGATCGTTTCCTATTTATCTGTGAAATTGCCATACTGATATCAAAAGGAGCTGTACCAATTTGCACTCCTACCAGCAATGGAGGGGTGTTCCCTTTATCCCACATCCTCTCCAGCATATCAGTGTTTTTGATCATGGCCATTCTTACAGGTGTGAGATGGAATCTCAGAGTTGTTTTCATTTGTATTTCTCTGATGGCTAAGGACATTGAACATTCCTTAAGTGTCTTTCAGACATTTTAGATTCCTCTGTTAAGAGTTCTCTGTTTAGGTTTGTGCCCTATTTTTATTGGATTATTTGTTCATTGGATGATAGCCACGATAGCCAAAACAATCCTGTACAATAAAGAAACTTCTGGAGGCACCATAATCCATGACTTCAAACTCTACTACAGAGCGACAGTACAGAAAACATCCTGCTTTTGGCAACAAAACAAAACAAAAACAGACAGGAGGATCAATGGAACAAATTTGAAGATCAGGATATCAATCCAAATACGTATGAACATTTGATTTTTTTTTTTTTTTTGGTTTTTCGAGACAGGATTTCTCTGTGGCTGTGGAGCCTGTCCTGGAACTAGCTCTGTAGACCAGGCTGGTCTCGAACTCACAGAGATCCGCCTGCCTCTGCCTCCCGAGTGCTGGGATTAAAGGCGTGCGCCACCATCGCCCGGCTTGAACACTTGATTTTTGATAAAGAAAAAAGACAAAATGAAGAAAGCATATTCCACAAATGGTGCGAAAATAGAGCCATATCTATTGCCATGCACAAAGCTCAAGTCCACATGAATCAGAGAGCTCAATGTAAAACCAACCATATTGAACCTCATAGAAAAAAAAGTGGGAAATACACTTGAACACATTGACATAGGAGACCACTTCCTAAATATAACCCCAGTAGCACAGACACTAAGAGAAACAATTAATAAATGGGATCTCCTGAAACTGAAAAGCTTCTGTAAAGAAAAGGACACAGTTAACAAGACAAAATGACAGCCTATACAATGTGAAAAGGTCTTCATTAATTGCACATCAAACAGAGGTCTGATCTCCAAAATATACAAAGAAGTCAAGATATTGGTCATCAAAAGAAAAAATAAACCAACAGTATATTTTTTTCTTTTGAAATCTATCCAGGTCCTCGGCCCACTTTTCAAATGAATCTTTTCATTTTTGACTGATTTTACCCCCAACATAACATTGTTTTATTAATTACCTGGGAATTTCATGAAATGTACCCCAATCACACTTGTTTCCCATTCCTCCCATATCTACCCTACCAGTCCTGTTTTCCCCTCAAATTTGTAGTGCCCATATTCATGGTCCAACAACTACTAGTGGCCAGACCCTTAAAGAAAACTGACTTGCTTCCCACTCTTGCCCCCAAAACATATTTCTTAGAAATATATAAAAACTAACAAATAATCAAAAAGAAAAACAAAACACACAAAAAATACAAATCAGAACTAGGATTGATTTCTTGATTATTTAGAACTTCTAAACTTAAACCAACAAGAGACCAAAATCCAATGAGCATTTTACTGATCAAAGCTCTAGTATTACTATGCTCAAATTCTGGTATTATTTCTCATCCTTGTTCTTGTCCCAATGATAGTTTTCATTGCTGTCCTTTTGCTTACATTATTCTTATCATCCTTGTTGTGTATTGTACATTAATGCGTATTTATGTGTACATGAGTGTGCATGTACATATATGTGCTTGTGAATATGTGTGTGCAAGCATTAGGAGAGCCGATGTGATCCTTGAATATAAACTTTTAGTCGCATTTCACCTTGATTTCCTGGCAGGGTCTCAATGACCTACATCTTTCCAATTAGAGTAGTTTGTCCAGGCAAAAAGTACCTAGGGCCCTCCTTTTTCCATCTCACCAGCATTGAGTTCAGTTTCTACTGTGGGATTTTTACATTTCCATTAGTTAAGTAATTTAATGTCCTATTTCCTCAGACCTAAGTTGATGTATTTTTGAGACTTATTCTTCACTATCACACAGTTTGGCTTTAAAGTCATAGTTCTTCTGTCTCCAAATCCTAAGTATTAGTATTAAAAAGGCATCTCTACTACCAAAGTTTTCAAAGTGACCAATAAAAATAATGCACTACATACTATTTCTTCATATTACTTTTCTTTCTGTATGTTCAGTTTCTTACTGTACTGAAAGCCTGAATATGGTATTAATGAACAAAATCTAGACTTCATGGCAGTAATCTTACATAAGTGCAAAATGTTTACTTATTTGGTAAAATTTATTTATAAATTTATTCAAAAGGAAATGTTCTGGATACTTTCATGTGATCCGTGGTTAAAGAACTGGGGATTTTATATTTATATACTTCTCTTGAGATTAGGAGGAAATAAATAAAATGTTTTATGTATAAAATGAAAGGTAAAAAGAAATAATTTTTACCAATACACAAAATTTTCAGAGAACAGAATTTCTTCTGATATCATCAACTCTGTTGGCCTATAGTTCTGGTGTGCAATGGCATGGAATAATGAAAATTTTAATAAATACTGAATTTAGCATTTTAAGATTCATATTTTTATTTATGAAATCTCAAGTATTTATGATTATCAGAATATTTCCTTGAGTATCCATGGATCCCTTATAGCTTACTACTTTCATGGAAAGAAAAAGAGATTGTGTTTATATAGGGTCAAGATTTAGATAAGAATCAGTGTCATGGAAGGGAGCAGTCTATGTTAAGTATAGAGTAGAAGACAGCAGATAATTGCACTTAGAAGAGAGAGACAGAAACATATTACTTCTATCATGTCTATTAAATTCTTAAATATTGGAACCCACAAATTTGTTCTTATCTTTCAACAAAAGAACTGGCCAATAAAGAAAAATGAGGGGTGGGAGAGATAGCACTGTGGTTAAGAGTACTGGCTACTCTATTAGAGGATGTGGTTTCAATTCCTTGCACTTATCTGGCAGCTCACAATTGTCTAACTCCAGTTCCAGGTGTCCTAATATCCTCACACAGGCATGCATTCAGGGAAAACACTAATGCATATAAGATAAAAATAAATAAATCTTGGGAAAAAGGGCAGAAGATATAGATAAAGAGGCTAATATTGAGAGCTCTAACTTATTTGCATGGTTTTTTAGTAAGAAAATACATTTCACCATCAGTGGTGGCACACACTTTAATCCCAGAACTTGTGAGGCAGAAGCAGGCAGATCTCTGTGTTTGAGGTCAGCTAAATGAGTTCCATGACACCCAGGGTTGTTACACAGAACAGCATACATCTGAAAAGAAACACAAAAAAACAAAACAAAACAGCAAAAACAACAACAAAAGAGAAAATACATTTCACAAATATTTTTACAGAGCTAAGGGCATGGAATGTTGGGGAAATGTATCTACAAATAAGAAATACCAAAGGTTGTTGATAATAATTCAGAATCTGAGAATATAGGAAAGGCTCTTTGCACAGTGCAACTGGAAAGATGATATTCCTGTTACCTTGCAATCCTGGATGTTATAACTATGAATACATTAAGAAAATAAAGCTACCACCTTTTGGGGACCTAGCTACTACTAAGAAGGGCAATGGATATTGGGCACATTTTTATAGATGATTATAAAATCATGATTGATGGAGCCATTTGATGGAGGTGGGTCTTGTATCTATCTGTTGCTTTCATTGGTTAACTAATAAAGAAAACTGCTTGGCCTGATAGGACAGAAAATTAGGTAGGTGGAGTAAACAGAACAGAATGCTGAGAGAAAGAAGCCAAAACAGTCAATTGCCATGATTCTCCCACCAGACACAGACACAGGTTAAGATCTTCCCTGGTAAGGCACCTCATGGTATTACAGGGATATTAGAAATGGTTTAGATCAATATGTAAGAGCTAGCCAATAAGAAGTTAAAACTAATGGGCCAAACAGTGTTTAAAAGAATACAGTTTCCGTGTAATTATTTCGGGTAAAGCTAGCCATGTGGGTGGCCAGGTGCCAGGAACATAGCCCGCTGCTCATATCACAACAGAGTGGCACCCAACATGGTGGACTAAATCCACTTAAAAACCTGAGAAGGCTTAAAAATAAGAAAAAGAGAGTTTAACGCAGCTTTTTGCTGTTTGTGGGTGGCATGCCGCAGAGAGAAATTGTCCTGACTCAGCAGCAGGAAAAAACTGGCTGTTTTAAAATGACGGCTTTCTGGGATGTGCCATCAATGCGATCTCTGTCTGGCTCCTGCAGGAGACAGAGCTTTTGATTGGAGTATTTGGAGTAAAGTATTATGACTTGCTTGATGGCAATGTGGCCTGCTGTGTGCCTGGAACTGTATGTGGCTCAGGGGCACCAAATGGCTCTGAGGCAGGAGCCACTCAACTCCACCATGCTGAACTGTGCTGGTCTCAGGCAGGAACTACCATAATTACCATAATAACAGAGCAGTTAAGGTTTAGACGGCAGGGCACAGGTGCTACCTTATTACATCTGCATGGCACAACTTAAGTCTTTAAGAAGAGCTTAGCATTTTAAGAAGTGCTCCTGGATAAAAAAAAAATTACAGGTTCACAATAGGACAGATTCAGACCACTAAATGGATCACAATGTTGGATGAGTGTAAGTAGTCTTGAAAGAGAGAAAAAAAATATAGAGAGAATAAAGTTAATGCCCTTAAAAAGGGGGGGGAGGGGCTAAAGTCTTTAAAGAGACAGAGTACAGATAGTTATAGATTAAAAGAAATAAAGAAAAATAAGCCAGGTAAAAATGGAAAATTCACAGAGAGTCTGGATTATGGACATTGTGTTTTCTTTAAAATTTTTGACTGTGAAGGAGCTAAGTACAGAGAAACATTTCATTATATGGGCTGCCAAGTGGAACTAGAACGGATATCATGAGGGTATGTCTTCAGAATTTGGGTCTAAGGATATGATGCTTTGGAAAGGGTCTTCTTTTGTTTTCACAGAGGATGAGACTCTGTGGATTGCGTCTATCCCAATATAGTATGATAGATCATGCTCTCCTGAAAGCTTGCTGTGAACACCTTCAAAAAATTACTTCACTCAACTGCCAACTGAGATGACCCTGGCACACAGGTTATACCATGAAAGACCTAATTAACGATGCCCCCATTCAGCCGGAAGCAGTTTGGAGAGAAAAAACTGTGCCCATGTTCCCAAATATTGTTTATAAATGTTCTTTTACATTTAAAGGGGGATATGATATAAGTATGAATAATTTACATTGGTATGGAATTTAAGGTCAATTTTGTTATGTGTATATGTGTTTCTGCTCTTTATTAAGGTATTGTGATTGTAAAGTTCATTTTAAAAATGTAATATATAATAGGAAATATAGGTTGTTAATGGATAATCATCGATAATAGTTAGGCTTGTAGTCATGTTAGATTTTCTAGGTGTATGGAGATATATTTCGATTAGATAGGCATTCTTCATATCTTTCAAAGACTGCAGAATATGGCATTTAAAATATTTTAATAACTTAGGATAACTTAGAACTTTTCATGACAATGAGACATGTCTGCTCCTGGCAGCACCAATCTACTTCAAGAGGAAGATTGGCATTGAAGAGGATCCTTATGGAGTTGGTTAGCCATTTGGGCAAGAAACTGCTCATGCCTGGACTGATGCATAAACTAGACACAGAGAATCCATCAGAGAGAGGACTTCTGAACTTGCCTAAAGGTGAGATGGTCTTTCGGGGTTCCTGATTTCTGAAAGAGTCTACGAGACATTCTGCAGGACACAGCAGAAAGTGACTGAACTGTCTTTGAAATTTCCTGCTTCATGGAAAAGTCTGCTGGATACTATGGGCCTGTAGGCTGAAGATGCATGCCCCAATGGTACAGAGGAATTTTGGGTGACTGTCCAGGCAGCGAGATGTCTCTGTCATTTCTAGAGTTTTCTTATTTCTTGTTTACTTAGGTAGTATTATATCATTCTGGAGTCTTTGATGGAGTTGAACAATGGATAGTTATAGTTTTCCTTAGTAATGATAAAAGATAAAGTAGATATAAATATTGTAACTGTAATTCTTGCTTGATAACTGTTTTGTTATATGTAATTTTACTATGTTAAAGTTAAAGCCTTCTTTTTTGTTTAAACAGAAAAAGGGGAAACGATGGAGGTGGGTCTTGTATCTATCTGTTGCTTTCATTGGTTAATTAATAAAGAAACTGCTTGGCCCTGATAGGTTAAAACATAGGTGGGAGGAGTAAACAGAACAGAATTCTGGGAGAAAGAAGCCGAGTCAGGTAGTTGCCATGATTCTCCCACTCCAGACAGACGCAGGTTAAGATCTTTCCTGGTAAGTCAGCTCGTGGTGCTATACAGAAAATTAGAAATGGGTTAGATCAATATGTAAGAGCTAGCCAATAAGAGGTTAAAACCAATGGGCCAAGCAGTGTTTAAAGGAATACAGTTTCCGTGTAATTATTTCTGGTAAAGCTAGCCGGGTGGCGGGACACAGCCCACCACCACCCATATTACAAGAGCCATTGTGAGACATCTTCATATATTTGACAAGGCTGTAATTCCACTCCACAAATAATTATGAGCCACCAATTCTAGTCAAATTCTTAACCTTGATTCAATTAATTGTCTTATAGACATAGCTTTTATTTATTTGCTTGCTTATTTTATTATTAGTTTATTAGTTTAAAAAATACCAATTCAAATTTCCTTTCCCTCCCCTTCTCCCACTCCCTCCACACACACTCCCACTCTCCCCCTCAAATCCTAACAGAGGGCAAGGCATCCTGCACTGTGGCAAGTTCAAGGACCTCCCTACTATATCTAGGTTGAGAAAGGTATACATCCAACGAGGATAGAATCCCAAAGAGCCAATATATTCCATAGAGACAAATCACAGTGCCACTGTCAGTGGCCCCTCAGTATGCCCCAACTGTCAACCACATTTAGAGGGACTAGTTAGATCCCATGGTCATTCACACCCAGTCCAGTTGGAGTTGGTCAGCTCTCAATAGCTCAGGCAAACTATCTCAGTGGGTGAACCCCACATGGTCTTGACCTGCTTGCTCATATTTTCCCTTCTTCCACTCTTCAACTGGACCTTGGGACCTCAGTCCAGTGCTCTGATGTGGTTCTCTGACTATGTTTGTATCTCTTGTTGGACAAAGGATCTATGGTGATATTTGAGATAATCATCAATCTGACTACAGGGCAAGGCCAGTTCAGGCCTATTGCTTACGGTTTTAGCTGGGGTCATCCTTGTTGATTCCTGGGAATTTTCCTAGAGACAGGTTTCTTGCTAACCCGAAAATGGCTCCCTCAATCAAGATATCTCTTTCCTTGCTCTCATATATGTTATTCCTCCATCTCGTCTATCTCTTTCCCTCAAGTTCTCAAAACGCTTCCCTTTTCCTCTTCCTTCTACCCTTCGCCCCCTTGCTCCCAATTATGTAGGGTGATCTTGTCTGTTTCTGATTCCCAGGTGGGTCTATATATGTTTCTCTTTGGGTTTACCCTATTACTTAGGTTCTCTAAGATCATGAACTATAAGTTCAATATCATTTTTATGGCTAGTATCCACTTATGAAGGATTACATACCATATTCACTTTTTTAAGGTCTGGGTTACCTCACTCACGTTATTGTTTTCTTATTCTATCCATTTGCATGCAAAATTCAAGATGGTATTGTGTTGTACCGCTGAGTAGTACTCTAATGTATAAATATGCCACACTTTCTTTATCCATTCTTCAGTTTAGGGGCATCTAGGTTGTTTCCAGGTTCTAGGTATTTCAAATAATGCTGGTATGAACATAGTTGAAAAAATGCTTTTGTAGTATGATTAAGCATCTCTTTGGTATATTCCTAAGAGTGGTATTGGTGCATCTTGAGGTAAGTTGATTCCCAATTTTCTGAGAAACCACTACACTGATTCCCAATGTGATTACAGAAGTTTGCATTCCCACCAGCAATGGATGAGTGTTGCCCTTACTCCACATCCTCTCTAGAGCATAGGCTATCATTGGTGTTTTCAATCTGCACCATTCTGACAGGTGTAAGATGGTATTTTGGAGTTGTTTTGATTTGCATTTCCCTGATAACCAAAGAAGTTGAACATGTCCTTAAGTATCTTTTGGCCATTTGAAATTCTTCTGTTGAGAATTCTCTGTCTAATACAGAACACAGATTTTAATTGGGTTATTTAGAATTTTAATGTCTAATTTTGTGAGTTCTTTATGCATTTTGGAGATTAGTCCCTGATCTGAATGGGGGGGGGGCGGCAGTGATGATATTTGCCATTTAGTAGGCTGCCTTTATGTCTATTTGACTCTGCCCTTTGCTTTACAAATGTTTCTCAGTTTCAGGAGGTCCCCTTTATTTATTGTTGCTCTTTTTGTCTGTGCTACACTGGTTATGTTTATGAAGTGGTCTCATGTGCCCATGCATTGAAGGCTACTTCCCCCTTTCTCTTCTACCAGTTTCAGTGTGGTTGGATTTATATTGAGGTCTTTAATACATTTGGTCTTGAGTTTTGTGCATGATGATAAGGATCTATTTATTCTCTTCTACACGTTGACGTTAAGTTATGCCAGCACCATTTGTTGAAGATGCTTTCTTTTTGTCATTTTATAATTTTAGCTTCTTTGTCAAAAATCAGGTGTTCATAGGTATGTGGATTAATATACAGGTTTTTGTAGTAAGATGTAATGATTCTCTGAATTTCCTCAGCATCTGCTATTATGCCCCCTTTTCATTTCTGATTTTGTTAATTTGGATGTTCTCTCTGTGCCTTTTGATTTATTTAGATAAGGGTTTGTCAATCTTGTTGATTTTCTCAAAGAACTAGCTCTTTGTTTTAGCGATTCTTTGTATTGTTTTCTGTGTTTTTATTTTGTTGATTTCAGCCCTCAATTTGATTATTTCCTGTCTTTTAATCCTCCTGGGTGAGTCTGCTTCTTCTTTTTTTACTTCTTCCTTGACCAAGGGGTGGTTCAGTAGTTGACTGTTCAATGTCCATGAGTTTATGGGCTTTCTTGGAGTAGAATTGTTGTTAAATTCTAACTTTGATCCCTGGAGATCCGATAAGACACAGGGAGTTACTCCATTTTTTTTTTTGATGACTGCTTTGTTACCAAGTATGTGATCAATTTTAGAGAAGGTTCCATGATTGCTGAGAAAAAGATATATTCGTTTTTGTTTGGGTGTAATGTTTAAGAGATGTCTGTTAAGTCCATTTGATTCCTTACATCTGTTAGTTCTCTTATTTCTCTGTTAAGTTTATGTCTGGTTGACCTGTCCATTGATGAGAGAGGAGTGCTGAAATCTCCTGCTATTAGTGTGTGGGGTTTGATGTGTGCTTTGAGTTCTAGTAATGTTTCTTTTACATATGTGGATGCTTTTATATTGGAGGCATAGATATTCAAGGTTTAGACTTCATCTTGATGAATTGTTCCTGTCATGAGTATAAAGTGTCCTTCTCCATCTCTTCTGATTGATTTTTGTTTGAAATCAATATTATCAGATATTAGGATAGCTATACTTACTTGTTTTTAGGTCCATTTGATTTGAAAAACTTTCTCCAACCCTTTACTCTGAGGTAGTGTTTGCCTTTGAGGTTGAGTTGTGTTTCTCATAAACAGCAGAAGTTTGGATCCTGTTTTTGTATCCATTTTCTTAGCCTGTGTCTTTTTATAGGTGAATTGAATTTATTGAAATTAAGCGATATTAATGACCATTGGTTGTTAACTCCGATTATTTTTTGATAGTAGTATTTGTGTGTTTCACTTATTTGGGTTATGCTGGTGTGTGTTCTCAGAAATCTGTGTTATTGTGGGTATAGTTAGCTCCCTTGAGATGAAGTTTTTCTTCTAGTAATGTCTGTAAGGCTGGGTTTGTGAATATGCATTGAATAAATCTATTTTTGTCATGGAATATCTTGTTTTCTTCATCAATGGTGAAAGAAAACTTTACTGGATATCATAGTCTAGGCTTACATCCTTGGTCTCTTAGTGTCTGCAGCACACCTATCCAGGACCTTCTTACTTCTGTGGTTTCCATTTAGAAGTTGGGTGTAATTCAGAAAGGTTTCCCTTTATATGTTACTTGACCTTTTCCCTTTGAAGCTCTTAATATTCTTTCTTTATTCTGTATGTTTTGTGTTTTGATTATTAAATGGTGAGGGGATTTTAGTTTTGATCCAGTCTATTTGGTGTTCTGTAAGCTTCTTGTACATTCATAGGGATATCCTTCTTTAGGTTGGAAAAGTTTCTTCTATAATTTTGTTGAATTTATTTTCTGTGCCTTTGCTCTGGGGTTCTTCTCTTTTTCCTACCCTATTAAATTAAGGTTTGGTCTTTTCATGTTGTCCCGATTTTGTGAATGTTTTGTGTTAAGAATTTGTTGGATTTAATGTTTTCTTTGACCATTGAGTCTATTTTCTCCATAGTATCTTCCGCACCTGAGATTCTTTCATCTATCTCTTGTATCCTGTGGGTTATACTTGTCCCTGTAGTTCCTCTTTGTTTGTTTACCCAGTTTTTCCATATCAAGTATTCTCTTGGTTTGTGTTTACTTTATTACCTCTGTTTCAATCTTCAAGTCTTGAACTGTTTCTTTTACATGTTTGAATGTTTGTTCTTGGTTTTCTTGGGTTTCTTTTATGGATTTATTTTCTTCCACCTTTTTGTTTGTGTTCTCTTCCATTACTTTAAGGGAGTTTTTCACTTCCTCTTTGAATGTCTCCATTTTCATAAAGTTATGTTTAAAGTTGTTTTCTTCTACTTCTTCTGTATTGGGATGATCAAATCTTCCTTTTGTGTGTCTGCTAGTTTCTGGTGTTACCATGTCACTTTTTAGGATGTTTGAGGAATTCTGGCATTGGTGTCTACACATCTCTTCCTTCAAATGAGGCCTGCAGTGTCTTGCTGTCTTGTTCCAATCCTTGCTGTGACTGTCTCTTAGGTCTCCTCAGTATTAGAACAAGCTGTGTTTCAGGGTTCCTCGGAGCTCATAGGCTCTTAGGATATCTCAGCTCAGTATTGGAGCATGCTGTGTTTCAGGGTTCCACAGAGCTCTCAGGTGAATAGGCTGATTTGGGGACAAGATGGTTTGGGGGATAGCCCAGATGCAGGAATGTTACCTGCTGGCTGGATAGAAAACCAAGGGAGATGGTGACAGTCCCCTGGTTCTTTTATTTTTTTCATTTTTTTTATTGAGAAAAGGAGAAAAAAAACAAGTTTCCACCTACTCCCAGCCTCCCATTTCCCTCCCCCTCCTCCCATCCTTCTCCCCCTCCTCCCACCCTTCTCCCCCTCCCCCCACTCCTTTCCCCCTCCCTCTCCAGTCCAAAGAGCAGTCAGGGTTTTCTGCCCTGTAGAATATCTTGCATATCATCATAGAACCTTCATCTGGTGATGGATGGAGATAGAGACAGAGACCCACACTGGAGCACTGGACTGAGCTCCCAAGGTCCCAATGAGGAGCAGAAGGAGGGAGAACATGAGCAAAGAAGTCAGGACCACGAGGGGAGCACCCACCCACTGAGACAGTGGAGCTGATCTATTGGGAGCTCACCAAGGCCAGCTGGACTGTGACTGAAAAAGCATGGGATGAAACTGGACTCTCTGAACATGGCGAACAATGAGGGCTGATGAGACGCAAAGGACAATGGCATGGGGTTTTGATCCTGCTTAATGTGCTGGCTTGGTGGGAGCCTAGCCAGTTTGGATGTTCACCTTCCTAGATATGGACGGAGGGGGAATGACCTAGGACAGTCCCCTGGTTCTTATCCCACTGGTGAGGTCCCAGATAGTGGGGCATCCAGCTGTCTGGCCTTGTGGCCACTGACTCACCTCTTAGATACCCTCAGTATTAGATCAAGCTGTGTTCCAGGCTTCCATTGAGCTTTTAGGTGAACATGTAGGTGTGAGGGCAGGGTGGATTGGGGGATAGCCCAGTGGCAGGAATACTCCCTGTTAGATTGCTAGAAAAGCTGAGGGAGTTGGGGAAGGATGTCTGTTTTTTTTTCCCATTGGTGAGGACTCAGAGAGTGGAGCTTCCAGCTGTCTGGCCCTGTGGCTTCTGACTCACCTCTTGGATGCAATCAGTATTGGAGCAAGCTACATTCCAGTGTTCCACAGAGCTCACAGGTGAACAGGTGAATGTGGGGGCAGGGTGAGTTGGGGGATAACCCAGCAGCAGGAATACTCCCTGATGGCTGGCTACAAAAGCTGAAAGAATTGAGGAGCGGCCCCTGGATTTTTTCCCACTGGAGAGGTCCTAGAGTAGGACATCCATCTGTCTGTCCCTGCAGCTGTTGAATTACCTCCCAAGTCCCCTCAGTATTGGAGCAATCTGTGTTCCAGGGTTCCACTGAGCTTGTAGGTGAACAGGTGGGAGATATAGCTTTTTAGTGTGTGTGTGTGTGTGTGTGTGTGTGTGTGTGTGTGTGTAAATCCTGGTTTTCTTGTGTGCTATATGAAAGCAATATCACTGAGATATATGTCCATTTAAAGTCTATTTAGTTTTCATTTGTGTTCTCCACAATGTTTATATTTTAGAGAGTTTCATTTTATATGTCCCATCAACAATTATCTGAAAACAATCTTTGCAGATGTCTTCAAGTGTAATGATATCTGCTGCTGAACTGTGTTAATTACTTCAACTCCCCTTGTAAAGAGAGAGAATATTGGAAACAGAGGTCTGCCTATAGTCAGGAGATTTTGTGAACCTCAAGCAGAGTACAGGATCAAACAGACTAAAAATTGACAGTCTACCTCCATAAACTAGGAGAGAAGATTTGATAAAATTGTGTTTCAGAACAAAGAGCAGGAATTAATCCTGCTGACAAATTAGCACTTCTGGTCTTAAATGTGAGAGCAGACATTTCTGTTATTTGTGTTTCTCATCATATGCCTTTTATTAAAATAGAAGTTCTGCTATAAAGAACACTCACTGATTCTTTGGAAAAAATGCTTTAGTCTGAGGTGAAGATAAATTTGACTTTGGTTTAGTATCTAACCAACAAAGAAGTTTCATGTTGAACATAAGAATGTGGTCATAATTTACCCAGTTTTTTCTATTGTTGAGGATGGATTCTCACCACAATTCAAGGGGTCTCTGCTTTGCACTGATGATGCAGAAACTAGGTCAGAGAAGTGGGGTTTGAGTTTAAAAGATGGAATATGTGAAGAGGATGACTTTGAAGGCTGTCTGCTAAAAATTAGAGAAGTCATTGGCTTCTTCTATTAACCTTCATTTCGTGGTATTTATTGACTTGGCTACCCTCAGACCACAGCCTAATATAGACTACAAAAGTAAAAGAAAAGGAAGAAACATGAATTGAAGACAGAACACTTATCACGACATCAAGATCCACTCCATAGTTAGAAAATAAAATGTGATTTGATTTTCCTGTGTACCCAATAAGACAAAGTCTTCTGGATCAAATAAATTCTAAATCAAAATCAATTATAAGTAATGTAAAGGTTTCAGCTAGGAATGAGGTTGTTCACAAAAAAAAAAAAACTTAGTACATAGGAGGCAGGGACTGTTATACTGTTAAGTATTTAATAGTGAGTCCAATGCTAATACAGGATAGATTGTGATTTCTGGCTCAAGTATAAAAATAACAACAGCAATCTCAAGAGTTTAGGGGTCAAATATCATCTGATCAAGGCTGGAATGATAATGACCAGTATGATAAAATATCCCTAAAGGTTCATTCGAGGCACTCATATTCTGGCAGTAACCAAACTTTCCGTAACCGAACTTAAGACATACTTCACAAAATGTAAATAATGCAAGAAGGAAACTAGCAAACTATCCAGGGTACCTCACAAAGTAACCAGGGCTAGTGAGATCATGAGTCTAATGATTTTGCTAGACCAGCATGATTAAAAACTACTTATTTAAATATTTACTCTTTTACCCACAAATAAATGTATCTTTAACCTTTTCTTGAAGACCCTTTACTTTATAACAGACAGTATCACAGAAAATCACAGTTTGTCAAAATGGAGAAAGCAACACATCATAGTGCACACAGATCCAGTAAGGATACTTACAGCATAAATATATACCAATTACTATGCAGTTGTTACAGAGGAGGGGGCTGAAAGATTATGAGAGAAAGAGGATCAGGAAGTCTGTTGAGAGACAGTGTCTCTTAAAATCATAGGGAAGCTCCATACAAAACATATAAAAATATGGCTCTTTAAAGAGTATTTGAAGGATGGCAACAAAAATAATTATGGTATCATAAAAGGGGCAGTTTTATTGGTTCCCAGCCATAGACAAAATTATAATCAACTAAGGCCTGAAGAAGGGAGGAGAAGTATTATTCTTTCCCAGGAATGAATCCCCTAACTGATTATCCAATGCTAAGTGGTCAGCTGAAAATTGAAAGAAAAACAAGACACACAAAAATGACTCAGCAGGTGATATTTATATATTCATGTTTAAATATATGAGATAATTGTACATGTAACAATAATAATTAGAGAAAAGGGCTATTGGTTTGAGAGGTAGTATGTGGGTAGACAAGGAAGAAGTTGCAGGGAGAAAAGGGAAGGTCGGTTTTGTAGTTATATGTTAACATAAATACAAAAAAAAGAAATAAAGTATGACCTGATATGCAAAGAGCATGAACATTTTACATTTGAGTGGGAGTAATGTTTCTAATATGACACAATGCTTGGCTTCACCTTTTGTTGGAAGAAGGCTGCTTGTTGGTTCCCAGCCACTTAGTCCTAAATTAATCACACAGAACCTATGTTACACTGTTTGGCCCATTAGATCTAGCTTCTTATTGGTTAACTCTTAAGTATTAATTTAACCAATTTCTAATAATCTGTTTATCACCATGTGGCTGTGGCTTACTGGGTAAAGTTCTGGCATCTTTCTCTGGTGGGGCTAAATGGCTTCTCTCCAACTCTGCTTCCTTTCTCCAAGACTCCAGTTTACTTCCCCCATCCCTGCTTACCTAAGTTCTGCCCTATCAACAGGTCAAGGTAGTTTCTGTATTCACCAGTGGTATTCACAGCATACAGAGGGGAATCCCCCATCAACATTTTACATTTGTGACCACATATTATTTTTACTAGGATTTGTTTCTAATCTTCTCATTAATAAATTATGTGATTGTTCTCTTTGTTGTATTTTATTTATTTTTATATTTCACTATATGATTTAAATATTCCTTAAGTATTTTTCAAACATCTTTCAATGAGTGTCTCCAAACTCCTTTCCTGTATCCTGTCTCCCTGTTATTCATGGGCAATTTCCACCAGTAGTTACACTGTGGAAAGAAAAGCTAAAAGACAAGCAGAAATAGAAACTGATGCATTGAATAGAGTGAGCAAACTGAATTTCTAACAGCAAAGATAAGGACAATAGCTTTTCTTCTTTCTAAGTATAAAGTTATACTTGGCTTTTGAGGCACTTCCTTGTTTATTCTTTTATTTTATTTTTTTTCCAAATGTTAGTATAAGGTCAAGCATCAGTGAGAGGATGTTGAGAGGGTACAATGTGTACTTAGAAACAATCTGTTATGTCAATATTCTGGGTGTTTTCATATAGTGAACTTGGAATCATTGTTCTGTGGTTGGATGAGTCCACAAGTAAATAAGTCCTTAATGTACTTCATCAATTAGATTACTATAAAATGGAATGAAAATATAAGAAGAATTGAAAGAAATGAAAGAAAACACGACGTGGACTTTTATTGTTGAAAATAAAGAGAGGTCGATTTGTAGTACAGGCTTTAATTTCAATGCTGTGAGCAATGATGAAATACCAACCCTCTTTTGTGATTACTTAGAGGCATGAGAGAGTAAGTCAATAAATGAGTTAGCTTTGTATTCCATAAAGCTTTCAGAAAACGAAATTATGTTGTGCATATGCTTATGATCAACCAAAAACATGGAAAAATTCCCGGGAGCATTTGCATTTAATAGAAGAGTACAGAAGAAAGAGATAATGTTAAAATCTGATCTCATTTGACCTCAGCCTGTATGAGTGAAGAAAATTGTTCGATGTTGTACAGAAAGCCAAAGCCACAGGGAAGTGTTAAGGTTGGAGAATCTGTCAAATTTGTCACTCAATTGAAAATTAAATAGTTTTTACTTTCCAGACTTTCATAGTCAGTTGATCTTGATAGTGAGTAAACAGTTGTTTGTGGTTAAGGGAATTATTATCTCTTTTGATGATGTATTGAGACCAAACTGTAGATATTAATTTGGGAATAATAAAATATAAAGATTCAAGGACATGTAAGGTAGCAAGTTGTCAAAATATTTTCTAAGGAAAAGGATTTTGATAAGCATGAGACAAAATTCATTACAATAAGATTTTTGATTAAAATGAAGTTCTGTAATCCACATTCTCTAAATCAATTCTATAAAAAGATAACTAAGTGAACCAAAAACATATAGATTTAAGAGGAAAAGCTGAAAAAATATATGAGTATTAACCCACGAAACTTTATAAATTTGGACACTGGAAATGTAAAAATTGTAGGGGAACAAAAGTTGAGTTAATACATTGTCCTACATAGAACAGGGAAGCAAAGAGGAAAGGAAAACTTTATAAAAAATGTAGATATTTGGGACATTGAGATAAACATTGCTTATAACACATATTCAAAATATATGAAGAAATCCTTAATATCATTAGTTAAAAATAAGCACATAAAATATTAGTGGGTAATAAATTGGACATAGGTCTATAGAACATATATTTTATAATAATTCTTCTGAAAATGTAAAACAAAACTGCATAGAAGCCATAACAAACATATTGCAATGTTTCTTTGAACAATGGCTCAGTATTCACAAAAATAGTGGTGGCATTTGAGAAACGTGACATCACACAGGTGTGCTCCTTTTTCTATATTGATCCTGAACATCAAACCAAGAGATATCACAGCTAAGTTCTTGATAAAAAAAAGTCAGTGAATCATCCATTTAGTTTGAAAAGTTCCACTATCAAAGGTTTAAAAAACTCAAGAAACTAGACTTCAAGAACTCAAAATATCCAATTAAGAAATGAGGTACACATCTAAACTGAAAAATGTTAACAGAGGACTTTCAAATGGCTGAGAAACCTTAAAGAAATGTCTAGCATTCTAAGTCATCAGGGAAATGCAAATTAAAACTATTTTGAGATTCCATCCTATACCTAATAGAATTTCTAAAATAAAAACTAAAGTGATTGCTTATGCTGGAGAGGATGTAGAGCAAAAGGAATATTCCTCTTTTTTTCTGGCAGAAGTGCAAAATTGAACAGCCACTTTGCATAGCAATATGGTGATTTCTCAGAAAATTGGGAATATATATACCTCAAGACTCAGCTATGCTACTCTTAGTCATATGCCCAAAGGATGTTTCATCATCATCAAGGACACTTTATTTATGTTTAAGACAGCTTTATTCATAATACCTACAAAGCAGAAATAACCTAGATGCCCCTCAACTGAAGAACGGATAAAGAAAATGAGGAATATTTACATAATGGACTATCACTTACTTAGTTCTTAAAAATATGACATCATGAAATTTGCAGGCAAATTGATGGAAGTGGAAAAAAAATCATCATGAGTGAGGTAAACCAGACCCAGAATGACAAGCATGGTGTGTACGCACTTATAACTGGTTAGTACCTTTTAAGTAAATGATGAGCAAGCCACAATCCACAGACCAAGAGAGGGTAGGTAAAGAAAAGGGTTCTTGGGGGGTTAAGAGCTTTCCCTGAGAGGAGGAAGCAGAATATATTTTGAGAGTGTACCAAGGGCAGGTTGACACTGGAGCAGGAAGGATCAGGTTGGATTCAAGGAAGGGGAGAGTGTGGAAAGAATTGGTTGAAAATGGGGGCGGGGGGCATGTGGAAACGTGGTGAATTGGAAACTTCCTGGAATCTATGAGGGTGACCCTTTTGGGAACTCCTAGTAATGAAAAATCCAGACTCTGAACTCAGCATCTTTTCTAGCCAGGGAAGGCTTCACTGGTGGGAATGGGTTGTGTTTGGTTGTGCTGTTGCCAAGTGGGTCCCATGGAGATTCCTAAATAACTCAGACTGATGCTAGGGCAGTGGGCTTCTCTCTGAAAAATGACATTAAGTACCCCACTATTGAGAGCAACATCCACACACCTCAGTGAATGGAGAAATGATTGACCTGGGCCTACATGGAGCCTTTTACCCCTAATTTCTAGTCTCTTTTGCATCCAAATTTACTCTACAGGCTATAGAAAGAGAAACCTGGACATCAAACCAGCCACAAAACCCTCAATCTACAATCTGTCCTTCTTGCAAGATATGCTGGGGCAATGGTAATGCAGAACTTGTGGGAGTGGCCAACCAATGTCTGGATGAATTTGAGGCCCACACCATAAGCTGCAAATCATGATATATACTGTATGGATGGCCAGGAATTTTGGAAATCCCAGATACCTAGGTTAGAACCAAACACACCTGGCTAAAAATTCAGTGAAGGGGTTCTTAATGATATTCTGGTATACTCATAGATTTGTTTTGTTTGCAGTCATCATCGGAGATGTTTTCACTGCCAACAGATGGGGGTGGGTGCAGAGAATAACAGCCAGACATGCAGCGAGGGAGAGTGTCTCATTTGGAAGTACCCATCAGATTCCTCCTCTCGATGAACTGGGAGTTTCATGAAAGAGGGTAAGGAAAGATTGTAAGAGCCAGAGGGGATGGAGGACACAGGAGAACATGGCCCACTGAATCAGCCAGGCAGGGCTCACATAGACTAATTTGGCAATCATGGAGCCTGCATTGGTTTGTATCATATCCTCTGTTTATATGTCATGGCTGTTAGCTTGGTATTTTTATGGGACTCCTAACAGTGGGAGAGGGTATATCTCTGACTCTTCTGCCTGCTGTTGGGACTCTTTTCCTCTTACTGGGTTGCTTTGTTCATTCTCTCTATGAAGGCTTTGGCCTTGTCTTATTGAATCTTGTTTTCTCTTGTTTCATTGTTGTCTCTTGAAGGCCTGCTCTTTTATGAAGGGAATAGAGGGAAAGTAGATTTGAGGGAGAGGGGAGGTAAAGGGAAACTGGAATGAGTAGTGGGAGAGAAAACTGTGATTGTGGTGTGTTGTGTAAGATAAAAACATATTTTCAATAAAAATAGGTCAACACACAAAAAAATATCATCAATCTGCATTGATTATAAGGGATTCTCCTGTAATTCTTACTGAGTGGTAACAGAAAACAAAACTATATGAAGAACAAATTAAAACTAATGTCTATTTTACTATGATTTTAGAATTCTAGAATGTGGGAGAACACACTCATTCTATGAGTGTCACAAAACAGAAAATTTGAACTTGGAAAGGGATGGAGATAGTGTATGGAAGAAGAACTATGTGTGATCTAGGGACTCTGTTTTGTGATCCAAAGTGCACAGAATGGCACATAGTTTCATATTTCATTTCATTCTTTGCAAATGCTTTCATTTGTGAAAATAGTAGCCTGTCATTGATATATCAGGAAACATGTTTTTCTTTTTAGAAAATATTCCTTGACAATTTTGCAAACACACACTCAAACAAATACTTACTATTCCTTATCCAATATGATTCACATCTCCACGTGAAGTTTGATTAAACCCCTTCAAGCAACAAGTCTCTTTTACAGTGTCATTTATTTTAGCTTATTTGTGGCCCTATGAGTTTAATCAGGGCTATCCCTGTGAGTTAGCTTTGCAACTAACTCTTGGACCCTAAGGGCATCACTAGTAAGAGCAAGGGGAAATGCCAGGAATTTACCTACCGCAAAAAACCTATCAAGAGAACAGAGCGCAGGAAGAATGGGTACAATCCTATATACCAGGTCCTCATCCATGTCTCCTGTCAGATAAGCAAGGTCTAGAACAGGCCCCGTGTAGGAAACTACGTTGACTGTAAATAATTTCAACAATTGAAAAGTGGGACTTCAGAAAACTGAAAAGCATTTGAAGAGATAAGGAAAAAGATGGATGAAGAGAAGGTACATCGAATGTGTGGGAATCTTAGACAGCTTTACAACTGAAGGTTGATAAATATTCACAAAACATGGAAAACTCAAAATACAGAGTCAGGAAAACAAATACTCCATTCAAAATGGGTCTGAAAATAAAGAGTTTTCTTATTTTTCTGCCTTTTCTTTTTTAATTTTTTTTATTACTTTATCAATAATACCAATCAAAATTTCCACGTCCTCCCCTCTTCCCACTTCCTTCCTGCTCCCGAACACAACATCCCTCCCTCCTCCCGCCAGTCATAAGATAGGGCAATTTACCTTGCCCTGTGGAAAGTCTAAGGACCTCCCTCCTACATCTAGGCTTAGGAAGGTATGCATCCAAATGGAATAGGATCCAAAAGCCAGTATATGCAGTAGAGAAAAATCCCAGCACCATTATCATTAACTTCTCAGTCTGCCCAATTGTCAGCCAAATTCAAAGGGTCCAGTTCAATTCCGTGCTAGTTCAGTCCCAGTCCAGCTGGATTTAGTGAGCTCCCTTTAGCTCAGGCACACTGTCTCAGTGGGTGGACCAACCCCTCATGTTCCTGACTTCCTTGCTCATATTCTCCCTTCTTCTGCTCTTCAACTGGACCTGGGGAGCTCATTCCAGTAATCTGATGTGGGTCTCGCTGGGTGAAAGTTCTATGGTGATATTCAAGATAGTCATCAGTCTAACTACGAGACCAGGCCAGTTCAAGCACATTCTCCTCCACTGCCCAGGGTCCTAGCTGGGGTCAACCCCGTGGACTCCCAGGAACCAAGTCTCTTGCCAACCCCAAAATGTCTCCCTCAATTAAGATAGCTCCTTCCTTGCTACCATATCCAACCTTCCTCCATCTCAATATCCCACTCCTCCAAGCTTTCCCAATCCCTCCCCTTCTCCCCTCTCTCTCCCACTCTCCCCTTACTCCCACCCCAACAACATGTTCCTAACTTATTCCTGGCGATCTTGTCTACATCCAGTTTCCATGAGGATCTATGTATGTTTTTCTCTGAGTTCAACTTGTTACTTAGCTTCTCTAGGATCACAAACAATAGGCTCAATGTCCTTTGTTTATGGCTAGAATTCCCTAATGAGTAAGTACATACCATATTCATATTTTTGGTTCTGGGTTATCTTTCTCAGGATAGGGTTTCCTACTTCCATCCATTTGCATGCAAAATTGAAGATGTCATTGTTTTTTACCACTGAGTAGTACTCTAATGTGTATATGTGCCACACTTTCCTTATCCATTCTTCCTTTGAAGGGCATCTAGGTTATTTCCAGGTTCTGGCTATTACAAATAATGCTGCTATGAACATAGTTGAATAAAAGCTTTTGTAGTATGATTGGGAATCTCTTTGGTATATTCCCAAGAGTGGTATTGCTGGATCTTGAGGTAGGTTTACTCCCAATTTTCTGAGAAACCACCACACTGATTCCCAAAGTGATTGAACATGTTTGCATTCTCACCAGCAAGGGATGAGTGTTCGCCTTACTCCACATCCTCTTCAGCATAGGTTGTCTTTGGTGTTTTTGATTTTAGCCATTCTGACAGGTATAAGATGGTATCTCAAAGTTGTTTTGATTTGCATTTCCCTGATCGCTAAGGAAGTTGAACATGTTCTTAAGTATCTTTTGGCCATTTGAACTTCTCCTGTTGAGAATTCTCTATCCTGGTCAGAACCTCATTTTTTAATTGGGTTATTTAAAATTTTATATCACTCGGGAGGCAGAGGCAGACGGATCTCTGTGAGTTTGAAGCCAGCCTGGTCTACAAGAGCTAGTTCCAGGACAGGAACCAAAAGCTATGGAGAAACCCTGTCTCGAAAAATCAAAAAAAAAAATAATGTTTAGTTTCCTGAGTTATTTATATATTTTCAGATCAAACCTTTGTCTGATGTGGGGTTGGTGAAGATCTTTTCCCATTCAGTAGGTTGCCTTTTTGTCTTAATGACAGTGTCCTTTGCTTTACAGAAGCTTCTCCATTTCAGGAGGTCCCATGTGTTCATTGTTGCTCTTATTGTCTGTGCTACTGGGGTTCTTTGTAGGATGTGGGAAGTACTCTACAACATATGGGCACCGGAGATAACTTCCTACGCATATCCCCAGCAGCACAGACATTAAGGACAACATTGAATAAATGGGACCTCCTGAAACTGAGAAGCTTCTGTAAAGCAAAGGACACTGTCACTAAGAGCATGGAAGATCTTTACATTTTCTGGTATATTCTTCAATTTCTTTCTTTTTTTTTTTAATAATTTTTTTTATTAAGAAAAGAAGAAAAAAAACATAAACAAAAAGCAAGTTTCCACCTCCTCCCAGCCTCCCATTTCCCTCCCCCTCCTCCCACCCTTCTCCCCCTCCTTCCACCCTTCTACCCCTCCCCCCACTCCTCTCCCCCTCCCTCTCCAGTCCACAGAGCAGTCCAGGTTCCCTGCCCTGTGGTAAGTCCTAGGTCCTCCCCCCTCCGTCCATATCTAGGAAGGTGAACATCCAAACTGGCTAGGCTTCCACAAAGCCAGCACATTAAGTAGGATCAAAACCCCGTGCCATTGTCCTTGGCGTCTCATCAGCCCTCATTGTTCGCCATGTTCAGAGAGTCCGGTTTTATCCCATGCTTTTTCGGTCACAGTCCAGCTGGCCTTGGTGAGCTCCCAGTAGATCAGCTCCACTGTCTCAGTGGGTGGGTGCACGCCTCGTGGTCCCGACTTCTTTGCTCATGTTCTCCCTCCTTCTGCTCCTCATTGGGACCTTGGGAGCTCAGGCCAGTGCTCCAGTGTGGGTCTCTGTCTCTGTCTCCATCCATCACCAGATGAAGGTTCTATGATGATATGCAAGATATTCGTCAGTATTGCTCTCGGATAGGGTCATTTCAGGTTCCCAATCCTCAGCTACCCAAGGAACTAACTGGGAACCTCATGTTGGGCACTTGGGAGCCCCTCTAGGGTCAAATCTCTTGCTCACCCTAAAGTGGTTCCCTTAACTAAGAATTGTGGTTCCGTGCTCCCCTATCCACCTTTCCTTTATCCCAATTCTCCTGATTCCCCAAATCCCCCCTCCTTCCCTTCTACCTTTTCTCTCCCCATCTCCCCTTACCCCCATCCCACCCCACCCCCAAGATCCTAATTTTCTCCCCGGAAATTGGGTCTACTTCCCTTAGCCAAGAGGATAACTATATGTTTTTCCTTGGGTTCACCTTCTTACTTAGCTTCTTTAGGTTCACCTATTGTAGACTCCGTGGCCCTAATTTATGGCTAGAAACCAATTATGAGCGAGTACATCCCATGTTCATCTTTTTGGGTCTGGGACACCTCACTCAGGATAGTGTTTTCTATTTCCATCCATTTGCCGGCAAAATTCGAGAAGTCATTGTTTTTTACCGCAGCGTAGTACTCTAGCGTGTATATATTCCATTCTTTCTTCATCCATTCTTCCATTGAAGGGCATCTAGGTTGTTTCCAGGTTCTGGCTATTACAAATAATACTGCTATGAACATAGTTGAACAAATGCTTTTGTCATATGATAGAGCATCTCTTGGGTATATTCCCAGGAGTGGTATTGCTGGGTCCAGGGGTAACCACCAACCCCACAACAGACAAAGGTCTGATCTCCAAAATATATAAAGAACTCAAGAAACTAGACTTTAAAATGCTAATTAACCCAATTAAAAAATGGGGCACTGAACTGAACAGAGAATTCTCAGCAGAGGAAGTTCAAATGGCCAAAAGACACTTAAAGTCGTGCTCAACTTCCTTAGCAATCAGGGAAATGCAAATCAAAACAACTTTGAGATATCATCTTACACCTGTCAGAATGGCTAAAGTCAAAAACACCAAGGATAACCTTTGCTGGAGAGGCTGTGGAGGAACGGGGACCCTCATCCATTGCTGGTGGGAATGCCATCTTGTGCAACCACTGTGGAAGTCAGTGTTTCGGTTTCTCAGGAAATTCGGGATCAACTTACCCCTGGACCCAGCAATATCAATTTCTTTCTTTAAAGCCTTAAAGTTCTTGTGAAATAGATCTTTCACTTCCTTGGTTAATGTTACTCCAACTGACTTTATGCTATTTGTGGCTATTTTGAAAGTTGAAGTTTCTCTGATTTCCCTCTCAGCTTCTTTATATTTTGTATATAAGAGGGCTACTGATTTTTTGGAATTGATCTTGTATCCTGGCACATCACTGAAGATATTTACCAGCTGTAGAAATTCTCTTTTAGAGTTTTTGTGGTCACTTATGAGCACTATTATATCTGCAAATAACAAAAGTTTCAATTCTTCCTTTCCAATTCAAATCCACTTGATCTCCTTATGTTGTCTTATTGTTATTGCTAGAATTTCAAGCACTATGTTGTAGAGATATGGAAAAAGTGGACAGCTTTTTCCTGTTCCTGATTTTATTGGAATTGCTTTAAGTTTCTCTCCATTTAATTTGATGTTAGCTGCCCGCTGCTTGCTGTATATTTTTATTATATTTAGATTTCATCCATGTATCCCTAATATCTCTAAGACCTTTATCATAAATGGATATTGAATTTTGTCACATGCTTTTTCAGCATCTAATGAAATGATCATGTTTTTTTTTCTTTCAGATTATTTATATGATGGTTTACATTGATAGATTTTCATATGTTGAACCAACCCTGCATCTCTGGGATGAAGCCTACTTCATCATAGTGGATGATTTCTTTGATGTGTTCTTTGATTCGGTTTGCCAGTATTTTGTTGAGAATTTTTCCATCGATGTTTATGAGTGAGATCTGTCTTTATATCTCTTTCTTGGTTGAGTCTTTGTGTGTTGTTGGTATCAGGGTAATTGTAACTTCATAAAAAGAGTTTGGCAATGACTCTTCTGTTTTTCTTATGTGGATCACAATAAGGAGTATAGGTATTAGTTCTTCTTCAAAGTTCTGGTAGAGTTCTACACTAAAACCATCTGAGCTTTTTTGATTGGGAGGTTTTTGATGACAGACAGCTCTTATTTCCTCATGACTTGGTCTATTTAAATTGTTCACCGGGTCTTGATTTAATTTTGGTATATGGTGTTTATATCCATTTCTTTTACATTTTCCAATTTTGTAGCATATAGGGTTTTGTAGTAAGACCTAAAGATTCTCTGAATTTCCTCAGTGTCTGATGTTATGCCCCCTTTTTATTTCTGATATTGTTAATTTGAGTGTTTTCTCTCCACCTTTTAATTACTTTGTATAAGTGTGTGTAAATCCTGTTGATTTTCTCAAAGAAAGAGCTCTTTTTTTCATTGATTCTTTGGATTGTTTTCTGTGTTTCTATTTTGTTGATTTCAGCCCTCAATTTGATTATTTCTAGTCTTTACGCTTCCTGGGTGAGTCTGCTTCTTTTTTTTTTTTCTGGAGCTCACAGGTGTGCTGCTAAGTTTCTAATGTGAGCTTTCTCCATTTTCTTTATGTGGGCACTTAGTGCTATGAAATTTCCTCTTAGCACTGCTTTCATAGTGTCCTATAGGTTTGGGTATGTTGTGTCTTCATTTTCATTGAATTCAAGGAAGACTTTAATTTCCTTCTTTTTCTCTTTCTTGACCCAGGGATGGTTCAGTAGTTGACTGTTCAGTTTTCATGAGTTTGTAGGCTTTCTGGGGGTGGTATTTTTGTTAAATTCTAACTTTACACCATGGTGATCTGATAACACAGGTGGTTACTACAATTTTTTTTTGTATCTGTGGGTGATTGCCTTGTTACCGAGTATGGATCAATCTTAGAAAAGGTTACATGAGATGCTGAGAAGAAGCTATATTCTTTGTTGTTTGGGTGGAATGTTTTATAGATGTCTGTTAAGTCCATTTGATTCATAACTTCTGTGAGTCCTCTTATTTATTTTTATTATTTATTTATTTATTATTTCTCTATTACGTTTCTGTCTGGTTGGCTGGTCTTTTGGTGAGATAGGAGTGTTGAAATATCATACTATTAGTGTGGGGTTTGGTGTGTGATTTGAATTCTAATAACTTTTCACAGCAAGAGAGAACATAACTCAAAACATCTTATAAAATGTCCCTTTGTACTAGTCATTTGGGACTATATAATATAAAATATTATAAAAATATAATATAAAAAGATAACAATAAAGAAAACCTTGAGAGAATGTAGAGAAAAAGGAACACTTATTCACACTTGGTGGGATTGCAAAACTGTAAAACTGCAAACCACTGTGGACAATTCCTTGAGAAGATGACAGTAAATCTAGCACATGGAACAATGATACCACTCTTTGTCACATGCTCAAAGAATTTGATTTAATATCCCACTAATAATTTCTCAGTAATGTTTAGCTGCTCTATTCACAATACCTAGGAAATGGAACAAACTGAGAAATGGATAATGAAAATGTGTTACCAATGCACTAGGAAATAAGATTTAGCTGCAAATAAACATGCAATCATGACCTTTAAACATAAATGAAAAAAGGAAATATTATACTGAGTGAGGCAACCCAGATCCAAAAAGAAAATAAAGAACCACAAAAAACACAGACATCATATTTTCTTTTTCATCTGCAGTTGCTGGCTCCAAATCAAGAGATAAGTATATAAAGTTGAGTAAAAAAAAGAGAGCTATCAGAATGTGTAAACGGACTATGTATAAAGTGGGGTTTGAGGATTGGGAGGTAAATGACAACATAAAGGTTCTCTAAAAATGAAAACATAATCATAGTGTCAAGTTTCCAAGTTGGGTGAGGGAGATCTTTTAATACAATAAGGCATGGGGAGGGGGAGTGAAATAACATCAAACTTGTTTGGGCAAGCTTCAAAGAAATATATATATATATATATATATATATATATATATATATATATGTGTGTGTGTGTGTGTGTGTGTGTGTGTGTTTGTGTGTGTGCATCAAGAAGAATCAAAATAAAAGGCTGTAAGTTTTGTGGGTGTATGCATACAAGATGTTTCATGGAGGGTAGGTAGGTGGGAGGGACTTGCGGAAGGAAAGAAAGAGGGAAAATGATGTAAGTTGATGACAACTGAAAACAATAAAATGCAATAAAACAGCACCTCATATCTAAAAAACACAGTTAAAAATTTGACATTTGTGTTGAAAGTTTCTAATATCACAGATGACTGAACTTCATATATTTTGCATCAAGACGATATGTTACTTGAGTGTGATTCATTTAAATCTTTTCAATATTAACCATGTTATTTTTCGCTCTGTTGAGGATTATTTACTTTTATTTTCATTACATATCTTGAAGATCATTTAAGATATTTCCATATATGCATAGTTTCAATTGAGTAACTCCCGACAGCACCCTTTCCTCAAAGCTATGACTTATGAAGCTAGTGTCTGCCAAATTAATTTTGTAAAAAGAAAAATAAATACAGAGAAAAGAAGAAGCAGAAGAAATTATAAGGAAGTGTATTGTTTTTCTCTGTGGGATGTGTGAACCTAAGAATCAACCATGTGAAATAAAGGACAAATAGCTTCATCTGTGTAAAGTTGTATTTGCCATGGAAGATATTGCCTGAGATTTCTCCTTCTAGAAAAACCTTAGTATAAAGTCTGTCATCATACTTAGAGAAGGATCTGAGAATGTAATGTGTCTTTAGATAAGGAACTTATGTGTAAATATCCTGGGTGTTTTAATTCTGTGACCATGGAATTCATAGTTACTACTCTGTGTAGAATACTGAATACAAGATCAAAATAAACCCTTAAGGTTCATCACCCATAAAAATGATATAGAATAAAAATCAGCATCATATGAAAGAAATGAAAAAAAATTGGAAAAAATGTTCATAAAACAGATGGAGGATTATATTTATAACAGATACTAATTTAAATTGTAAAATCTTTTGATTCCTTTAATTTTAAGATACTATATTATAACCAAACCAAATCTCCTTACATTTCTTCCTTCAGAAGCATTTCAATGTTCCTCCTTTCTCTGACATTATTTGGGACTTCTTTAAAAATTAGTTGCTGTCATATTCAAAATGGTGAAAATTTGACGAATATGACTGTTATGTGAGTACAGATAGAAGAAAGGGAATTGGAGTGAATGAATTTGCTTAGTGTTCCATAAAGCTTTTCAGAATATGAAATCCTTAACTAGGTTTGTACATATGTTTATACTCAAGCAAAGACACAGGCAGTTTCTTGACACATTAATGTTAGAGAGGAAAGGAAGAAGGAAGTAGGAAGTATTTAAAAACTGTCCTGATTTGACCTCCACCTGAAAGATGAGACAAATTGCCTAGGATTGAACATGATGCCAAAACCGCAGGGAACTGTTGATGTTGGGGCCTCTGAGGTTATTTGTCACTCAACTGAAAATAAAGAATATTCTCTTTTCAAACTCTCATGGTTCATTCAACTTTGTGCTCTAAACCTAAGTATGGTTTTCAAAAATAATTTGTATCTTTTTATAATACATTGGGAGAAAATGTATATATTAATTTGGGAATTTAAAAATACATTGTATAATGGTAAATGTAAAGGAGAGAGTTGTCAATGGGTATCTAGAAGATTCTTTGTATTGATTTTTATTATTATTTTTTATTATTGATTTGTTATTTTATTTATTATTTTATTATAATTGATTACTATTTTATTGATTTTCTCTGCTCCCCTGTATGCCTTTGCCCTCCCTTTCACCCCTCTCCAATGGTCCCCATACTCCCAAGCTCCCAATTTACTCGGGATATCTTATCTTTTACTGCTTCTCATATAGATTAGATCCATGTATGTCTCTCTTAGCATCCTCATTTTAGGACTCACTTCCTACCTTGGAATTCATATGCATGTAAAATCATTCAGTGATATAAGAGTCCACAAAATTGAAAGAGATGAAGGGGATGCATATTGGAGGGTTTAGAAGGAAGAAAGAAAGGAAAGCGGGGAATCTTGTAATTATGCTATAATCTCAACATTAAAAGAAATAGACATAATAATAGGATAGTAGTTAAAGAAAGTGTCATGAAGGGCTGACTGATTCTTTATAATGATGGAGTTAGTAATCATTTGTTCTCAACCGAAAATATCAAATTGCTAACCGTAGGTTATGCCACGTATCAGAGAGGGAAGCAACAGAGGACAAATCTTGATATGTATGGTTGTTCCTAGAAATGAATGATAGGATCCTATGGCTAAGCACAACACAGACCTTAGTTTTGATGTGCAAAGAGGTAAACTGGGCAGGGAGGGTCCTTGCTTTAGTAAATATAATCATATTTCCTAAATGCAGAGTCCCGTCCATTTGCACATTGTACAGTTTTTTTATGAGTGCCATTATTTTAATAGACTGTTTCATTTAATTTGTTTTCTTTTGGTTAGTGATATCTGTATTTATTGCCAGTGGACATCTAGCAACTTTTTTTTCCTATTATAAATACAGTTAAACTTTGGTGATATCTCTTGTAGATCTATACAATAGCCATTAAATTCAGTATACTGGAAGAATAAAGTAGTCAATATATTGGTAGACTTAAAGGTAGCACAGGATATATCAATACCCTTCGAGGAAATCCTCGTCATGTTTTTCCATCTTATCTTCTAACAGTGTGGTTGCTTTGGCTCATATAGCCCAGGCCACACCTTAAAATTCATTTAACTGGGCTGGAGAGATGGATCAGAGGTTAAGAGCATTTCCTGCTCTTCCAAAGGTCCTGAGTTCAATTCCCAGCAACCACATGGTGGCTCACAACCATCTGTAATGGGGTCTGGTGCCCTCTTCTGGAATGCAGGCATACACACAGACAGAATGTTGTATACATAATCAATAAATAAATATTTAAAAAAACAAATAAAAAATTCATTTAACTGCACAGTGTTAGGATTAGATTCAGAATGTATTTTAAAGTATGTGCCATGGTTTTAAATGAATCATATATGACATATCTACATGCATTGTGACCTTTACCCACAAGTATAGCTCTGGAGGCAAAATGATTACTTAAATTCTCTCACAGGGACAGATCTTTCTTTCTGAGAGGAATGTTCAATTAATCATCCCAACAGAACCTGACCTTTAGCCTAATCTTATTAGTTTAGGGGTATGAGATCATACGTCATTCAGCAGGGTGAAGTGAACATACTGGACAGATGCAGGCTGTTGTGGTGCAGAACCATTGGTTGATTCCAGGAGACTCCCTCTAACTAACTGTATAAAAAGCTTTTCAGTTCAGTTCCTTCACAACCAATACCCTTCTTTGATCTCCTGTGGAAGAGCAAAGGCAGGCACCACCATGGTAAAGTTTCTGCTGCTTGCTTTGGCATTTGGTCTGGCTCATGCTCAGGCTGAGGTAAATTCATTTGATCTGTGCACAGGTTTGATATTCTTCAATAGTTTAGTTCTGTGGGTGCGGGTGTCATTCAGTTTGTCCTTGCAAATACATATTCATGATATAACCTTTCTGACTTTCACTCAGATACAATTTTCCAGCCAGATTTCTCAAAAATCAAACGAAGAAAATAAAAAAAAAACCAATGGATTGAATTTGCAGAGCATAGGAGACCAAATATGAGTAGTTCCAAAATGTCTCAAGTTCAAAATGTTATGTAAATTGAGTTATCATATTGTCCCGAGTTATTCTTCTTCCCCAGAAGCATAATTTTGAACTAACAAACAAACTCTTATTGATTTATCTTTCTCATTAGCTTATGTATTTCCAAAGATTCGAATCAGAGATGAAAGTAACAACTCAAATTCCAGTGGCCTTTGTTGTTTTTTCAGCTTGAAGGAAAGTGGGTTACCACTGCCATCGCTGCTGACAATGTGGACAAGATAGAGGCAGGAGGACCACTGAGACTCTATGTTCGTGAAATTACTTGCACTGAGGCATGTAGTAAAATGGAAGTCACATTTTATGTCAAGTAAGCAAATTGTCAACAGTGTAACCTGAGCAGACTGCTTACGTTTCACAGATTTTTCTATTGTTAAGCGTATAGGTGAATGTTCTGTTTCTGGTCATGAAACTGAAAATCTCATCTTCAGAAATGCAATTTTGTTATTTCATGATGGGTTAGCTCTGGAGACCACAGGAAAGTAAAAATCTGTCTCCAATTCTATGAGCTTTTCCTGAGAAATTCTTCTGGCTGGAGGCCTGTGGCTGAATTTTATGCTCTAATATTAAAATCATGAGATTCTAAGGATCTCATTTCTAGTTAGCCAAAAGGTAGGTGTGAGCATTTGGGTCAATGTCATGCATGTTATATTATTCAGGCATAGGTGTCATAAAAATATTCTTCCACAAACAGGTCAGAAAAATCTAATTTGCAAATCCATGCCTGGTATGGGAAGTACTTCTCTATATGTGTTGTTTTTATTAGTTAATGGATAAAGAATCTACCTTGGCCTGTGATAGGGCAGAATATAGCTAGGCGGGGAAAACTAAACTGAATGCTGGGAGAAAGAAGTCGGTGTCAAAGAGATATCATGTAGCCGCCAGAGGGAATAGACGTGAGTTGCCAGCCGGAACTTTGCCAGTAGGCCACGAGCCTCATGGAAAATATAAAATAATGGAATTTGGTTAATTATAGATGATAAAGTCATTAGCAATATGCTTAAGTGATTGGCCAAGTGGAGATTTAAATAATATAGTTTCTGTGTGATTATTTTGGGTCTGAACTGCCAGAAACATGTCTGTGATGCTCTAGTTTCAAAATTTTTTTTCTGACATTTAGATGACAATGTTCAATGAAAAGGTGCTTAACACTGTAAAAACTTAAAATGTTTATAACCATTATTTTTTTCTAGCCACAACTGTTGTTTTTGGTTAGACACAAAAGCATTTAAAACACATTCATAAAATCTTGTGTACATATTTATTGTTGGAACAGTCAAAGAGAATGAACATATTGAAAATCATACTCAGTGAATACTGAAATTTGGATAAGGAATAAAATAGTCTTCATAACAATTGGGAAAATTGCTACAAATAAAGAAATTCATATGTATGATTGCAAACAGGATAATATTTTCTAAACAAACATTATGAAAAGTGAGGTAAACAGTTTCATCTCTTCTAGCTCTGAACACTGTTCATAGATATGAAAATATCTCATGTTCTGTAATATTTAATTAAATATTTAATATTAATTCAAAGGATAAATACAATAAACCATGATTCCTCTGTTTGATTTTCAGTGTGAATAACCAATGTTCTCAGACCCAAATCACTGGGTATAGGCAAGAAGATGGCAACTACAGAACCCAGTGTAAGTATGGGATCTTGGCACTTCCTCTATGAACAAAAGCATTGTGGGTGAGGGCATACATGCTGACACTTCAGCCACGGATAGATACATGGACCTAGAACAATTTTGGTTACTGGGAATGTTATCAGTCCTTCCAACCAACGGAGATATGATATGAAGTCAGAGTACATTGTAGGTCATCTGAAGTTTACATGGAGAAGAACACAATAAAGTAACGACATGAGTAATGCTAACAAAAAGTCTCCAAATAGTTTCCTGCATGAAAATTTACTTCTAAACAATATTCAGTGTCTTTTCTTTCATACAGTATTTTGGTTTGTTATTGGACAGACCTGCCGCTCACTATTAGGTCTCGGTGGCCTCAAACATCTTTGCAAACTTCATGATTCAGTTTATCAAGTACTTATATTACAAGGATTATCTATCATCCTAGATTTATAGAGGATTTTAATTAACGATGATATAAGAAAGTTTCCCTTTCTTACATTTTATAAACATCATAACATTTAGATCACTGGATGATAAAATTGACTTTTGAAAAGCAGTTAGGGTAAAATCTGTTTAATAATTTCAAACTTACTACCCCAAATTTGAAAAAAAAATGCTAAAATAATATCAACACTATTCAACTGAATTGTACACAGCATAACTTTTGGCTTGATTTTAAATGAAGAGAAGGCACATTCTTCTGGCAAAAATAATGCTTTTCTAACCTCACATGAATATTAAAAAGCAGTCCTGTAACAGAAAATGACCAGATCCTAAAATCCACTTATTTCTGTGAACCATTCTATCATTCATTTAGTATCTGTAAGTGAAAATATCATAGACACACACACATAAAACACACACACACACACACACACACACACACACACACCAGAGAGTTTTTCATCTTACAAGTTGTAAGATGAAAACTTTTGTGCATATTTCTAATGAGTACAGTCTTTTTTGCATATGTATCCCTTTGCCCACCAGGTATTATTATGGTATGACACCAAAGTTTTACACTTTCAGGAAACTGACAAGTGGCCTTTTGTATCTGATTGAAATGGGAAGAATTACCCAACAGAGTGATCCCACAGGTCTTGACACAGGAATTCAGAGAAAAGGGAAAGTGTCTGTACCTAGGATTCAGTACCAGGTTTAAAAAGTAAGAATGATTGGTTACCACATTATGATAGGATATGTAAAATGAATGACTACAAGAATACCTTTATACATGTGTGTCATATGATAGTGAATCAGAGATGATTGCAGAGTCAGGGTCAATATTAATGTTTAGTCAACAGGTAACATCCAACAAAGTAGAGAAATGGATGACACTGAGTTTTGAAATGTGTCTGTTATTGCAGTTGAAGGGGATAATGTATTTAAACCTGTGAGTACAACAGAAGACAACATAGTCTTTACCGGTGCGAATGTGGATAGAGCCGGCCAGACAACAAACTTGATTTTTGTTGTTGGTAAGAATGGTAGTGGGTTTCCTGTAACAGTAACAAAAGTACGACCCTGTAAATGAGGATTAAGTCAGATTCACCCACCAAATACAGTATCCTGTTATTTCCAAACTCTTATCAACTAAATAACAGTCCATTTGTTTTGTGAGCCAATTTTTACATTATACTGTAATTCAAGTAGCATGGTCATTGAAGACTAGGGACGATGGCGGGGTGGGGGGTATTGGAAGAGTTGATGTTCGTGTTTCCTCACTGGAAAGAATAGAGTAAAATGGAGTATTTTCCCACAATTCAGACCATTTTGAGTTCATTTGTTCAAGTGTGTACTAAATTAAAACATGAACTCTAGAGTATAGATTTGGGAGAAAAGTGAAGCTTCCATTCATAGGCATCTGTGACTCTCTAGTGTTATGTTTTAGAAAGTGGGTAGGATTGAGATGAGTGAATTCTCTAGAGAAGTTTTTATTTTTAATTTTTTGATGCATCATGAAACGCTGAAAAGTGATCTCATACCGTCATTTAGACATTTTTAAATGTGTCCATGGAACTCTCAAAAATTATTATTGCCTATATTGACTCACCCAGGGTAGTTGAAATTAGAGCAGTTGGTATTTTTATTCTATGTAGTGGTGGGATACTAAAGACGCAATGTAAATTCTCCAGAATTCTACTGATCATGTCTCTGCCATTGGAATTCATGCAATGTAGGAAAAGGTCAACCTTTGACTCCTGAAAAACATGAAAAACTTGAGGCATATGCTAAGGAACGTAGCATTCCACCAGAAAACTTTCGAGATGTTCTTGCTACAGGTAACCTTAATTAATATTTTTGTCCATAGCATCCATAAATACATACATACATACATATGTATACGTATAACAATGGATATTCATAAATACATGTATGTGTATCTACATACTGAGTCTGTCTCTCTATGTATCTGTTTATGTATTGATGTATCTATTATTCTATGTATCTATCTACCTACTTATCTACTCAGTAAGATCTCTGAATGATGTTATATCTAGCTATATGTTATCTTTGAGTTGTTCTTTCCAGCAACATCCCCTGGGGAGCTGTTCTCGTATTCTTATGAGATCAGTTCTGTTAATCCTTACTCCATTCAACTGCTTTTACAGATACTTGTCCTAAATAATGATCTTCTGTAGGTGAGTAGAAACAGAAGGCATGTCTAATCACCTTGATATTTGAGTGGATTTGTGCTTATTATTTAAAAAAAAATGGAGACAAGTATGGGACCATGGGAAAAATGAATGCAAAATAAAGACAGGTTATTATTTGTCTTTTAAAAATGAAAATCTTACTGTGACAAAAACGAAGGATAGCATATGTTTATTTATAAAGCAGTTTGAAGGACATGTATTCATAATTGCTAATATTTTTGGTATAGAAGAATATTCCGTCATTAAAAGTGTGTCTTGACATTTGAGAAATCCTACTTTACTCATGATTGTGGCATATGATTTGTCACAGATATTGTATAAGCAGGTTGATCTTTTCAATAAATTCATTTAAACCTGTCAATATAAATTGTCGTATAAGATTAAAGAGTGTCATATTTCCTGTCAACAGAGCTCCTATAGAATTCAAAGCACAAGATATTGGTGATTTCTAGGGAAGAAACTGTTCATGGGCAATCCCTTCTCTATACTCTATATTGTTATATTTAATTTTGTATTCATACATTCCCAAGGATGAAAATTTTCCTGTCGGACTAACCATGTTTTAATATTTGCTTTCATGTCTGCAGAGATGACAACAGGATGAGAATTACACATCATGTCCTCTTTACCATGGAATTAGCATCACATACAAATCCCCATTTCTTTCTGAATAAATTTCCCCTTGACTATGAATTCAAGATACCACCATCCAAAGTCCTGACTTACTTTTCCTTTCTCTTTGTATGATCTATGAGCTGTTACTTTTTGAATGATTCAATAAAATGTTTCAAGAAGCAATGAGGACCTTGTGAAAAGGATTTCATTTAAAAACCACTTAAACCTTCACTAAGATAATTAAAATCACCACTCGGCTGTAAGAAATGATGTCTGTATTACTAGAACTTACTGTAATAATTGGAAACTTTACAATTCCTGGAGAGCCATGGGCAAGAACTCTGCTGTGGTAAATTGTGTGTTGTGCTCTTATTTACCTTCAGCTGAAAATTTGTTATTTGCAGATGAATGGTCATAAAACTTTAAAAGATTTCACGCAACAAACTCTTTGGATCTGCCTCCATGTTACACATTATTTAAAATAAAGGGTAAAATATGTTTTCAATAGTTCATATGAGGAGATTGTCTCTTGTTAAATGACTTCAGTAAGTAAGCAAATGAATCAAGATATTCTCAATAATGTAAATCTGAGGAGTCATTCTCACTTGAAGAATAAGTTCATGAAAATTATAACAATCCCTATAAATATTCATATATTTATTACAATTTTCTGTTTGTGATACAATGATTCATTAGAATGTAGTTAGCTCTCAAAATAGAAAGCTATAGAAAAGGCAATGCAATTTTTTTTTTATTTTCGAAGCAGTGTTTATCCGTAGCTTTTGGTTCCGGTCCTGGAACTAGCTCTTGTAGACCAGGCTGGCCTTGAACACACAGAGATCCGCCTGCCTCTGCCTCCCGAGTGCTGGGATTAAAGGCATGCACCACCACCGCCTGGCTTCTTTGAGAGCTTTAAACAAGGAAAAAGAAAAGATATTAGACAGTGTCGCTGCATCCGGTCTCTCATCTAAAGATATAACCAAGTCAAAGTACATTCAATATTCATAGGCAACAGATATGAATTAGAAAGAATGAAATAGTTTCTTGTTGACTAAAACATGTTATTTAACCTTTCTTCTGTTTCTTTAAAACACAGTGACGTCAGAACAAATACTGGACTAATGTTTGATAAAAGTTCTGTATTTCCAATGTACATTTACATCACTTCACACAAATCTCAAAATAATTACTACTATACTTGTGTCCCATCTCTTCTTCCAATTTTTCCAAGTTCTTCAGGAATATTCGCATTTATTTAAAAGTATGTGTGAATGTGTGTGTGTGTGCCTGGATGTGTATTTAAAGAGAGGAGATTGATAGAGAAATTTATAGCCCATATGAGTCCATTTAGTATTTCTAATATGGATTCATGTTTAGTGCTGGACCCTTGGTCTTCAATTACTTACAACTTATGAGTGGTCTCATTTTAGAGGTAAAAGGAACATGGCTACTTCTTTTACTATCAGAAGTTGCTTTCTATGTTGCCAAGCTTTCAAATGGCATGAAAGTTCTTAAGCTCACCATTCACATCGTCATAACATAGCTAGTTTGCGCAATCTGAGAGGTAACTCAGTGGTGATTAGTTGAACTTTCATCCTGAGCTATAGAAGATTAATCATGCTTGGTTCCATAAACATGTCCAACTACCATTGTTGATTTCATCAACCAGTGTAATTTCTCTGAACATTCTGAATGTTAAGTTCTTAACCAAGACTTTAGAGATGATTTAAATATCGATCCTAGTTTGTAGTACTCTCATGTTGACCAAGATAATCTTCCTTCATCAATTTGTAGAGTGTATTATTATTTCTGCAGATATATTCTTATAATAGCCAGAAACCTCTCAAAGCAGTCAGTTTTGCAAGTTAAGAATTCCAGGAATTCTTATTTCTCTGTGTTCTCAGCAAAATAAACATGAAGAAAACAAATGACTTCTTTCCAAACCTGGATTATAGATCAAAAAAGCGTGTTCTCAGAAAGTGAAACACAAAGGTCTGAGAGACACTTAAAAGTGTTCAATATTCTTAGGCATTAGGGAAATAAAATTAAAACTATTTAGATATTTTGTCTTACTGGTGTCAGCATGGCCTAGCTCAATAAAAGAAATGATGCATGGAAAGGGCTGCACTTGGTCCAGGTATGTGGAAGTGAAAACTGATTCAGCTGCTGTCAAAATCAATGACGAGTATCCTAAAGATGACATCAGTCTTACCACAAGTCCTTCAAAGAAGAATTACAACCCAACTATCTTGACTTTTTTTTTCAAGAATCTACACAGATGACCCCAGCTAAGAATCTAAGCAATAGTGGAGAGGGTACCTTGCTGTGAGACAATGGTCTTCTACTCTGTAAAAAATTATCAGTTATATTGCTTTCGTGAAATGCTGATTGGCCAATAGTCAGGCAGGAAGCATAGGAGGGGCAGCCAAGTAGGAAGTAGAGGTAGGGAAATGAGAACAGGAGAATTCTGGGAAGAGGAAGACTCAGTCTGCAGCTGACACCCAGATACAGAGGAAGCAAGATGAGAATGCTTCCTGATAACAGGTTTCAAGCAACGTGGCTAATGCACACATTAATTATAGGCCAATATAAGTTATAAGAGTTAGTAAGAAGCCTGAGCTAAGAGGAAACCAGCGAATGTTAATGTACATCTTTGTGTGCTTTTGGGGGGGACTGAAAGGCTATGGGACCAGGCAGGACAGAAACCTCTGTCAACAGTACCTGAATTGGCCTTCCCCTCTAATCAGATTGATGACTATCTTAATTGTCATCATAGAGCCTTCATCAGCACCTGATGGAAACAGATGCATAGATCCACAGCTAACCACTGGCATGAACTCCTGAAGTCCAGACATAGAGATGGAGGAGTGATATTCCGAGCAAATGGGCCAAGTCTACGATGGGGAAACCCACGGATATAGCTAACCTGAGCATGTAGGAGCTCACTGACTCTATACTTATAGCTGAGGAACCTACATAAGAACAAACTAGGCCCCGTGAATGTGGGTGACAGCTGTGTGGCTTGGGCAATTTGTGGGGCCACTAGAAGTGGAACCAGTATTTATCCTCATGCATAAACTGGCTCCTTGAAGCCGATTTTCTATGAATGGTTAGCTTGCTCAACCAGATATAGGGAAGAGAGCCTTGATCCTGCCTCAAATAATGTGACAATCTTTGTTGACTCCCCATGTACGGCATCACCCTCTCTGAAAAGTGGATAGGGGTGGGGAGAAGATGGAGCAAATGGAAGGATGAGAGGGAGAAGAAACTGTGATATGAATATAAAATAAGATGATTTTTAAAATAAAATAAAATAAATAATTAAACTCCAGTCATACTTGGGAGGGAAGAACTTTTCCCAACTGAACCATTCCCCTAGCCTATGTGGATGTGAGTTTTTATTAGCATTGATACAAAAAAACCAACAGAATGTAAAGAATCACCTCCAAATATGTTATATATAGCCAGTGTTAATTTAATCCCTATCAAAGAACACACATGCACTTGCATACACACACAGAGGCATGCATTCATGTATGCATATGAACATTCATGCACATACAGAAAAACATAACTGGGATCATAGTGTTAAAAAAACCTTAATAAAATACTAGAAAATGAATATACACCCATATCAAAGGAATTGTTCACAATGATTAAGATGGATTTATTCCAGGGATACAGGCTTGATTTAAAATACATAATTCTATAAATATAATGATCATACAACATAATTAAGGCAAGAAAGCACATGATTAATTCAATAGATGAAGAAAAAGCCAGTGATAAAATATATCATACTTTCAAGATAAAATCCCCAGGGAGAGTCGAAATGGAGAAAATATACTTCAAAATATTAAAGGCTATCTCTGAGAAACATACTTCAAAATCCATTCTACATGTAGAAAACTGGCAAGGAAACTGACTAAAATCTTGAAGAAGAGAGAGTGCCCACTCTCCCTATTCCTTTACAATGTCATGTTGGATTTCTTGCAGTGAGCAATAGAGAAAGGGAATGAAATTATAATCACACACATTTGAACAGATGAATTCCAATCATCCCCATTTTCAAATGCCATGGTATTATACTTAACACATGGCTGCATTGTACCAGAAGACATGTAGCAGAGTCAACAATTTCAGCAGCATGACAAGCAAAGAATCAGCATACAAATGTTAACAACCCTTCTATCTACCAATAGCCAAGCAACCTTAGAAAGAGTTCATGTACGGAATATCATTTACAATAGTATGGAAGGAAAGAAAATATATTGGGTTAAACATAAATTAAAACAAGAAGGCAAATTTCTTTCTTTTAAAAAATTGTTTATCTGGGGAAGACTAGGTGGGCACTGACAGTGGCACCAGAATTTATCGGTACTGCATGTACTGGCTTTTGGAGATCCTATTCTCTTTGGATGAAAACCTTCTTTGCTCAGCCTAGATATAGTAAGGAGCGCCTTGACCTTCCATAAAGCAATGTGCCTTACCCTCTCTGAGGAGTGGTCGGGGTGTGGGATGAAATGGTGTGGGAGGAGGGAAGGGAGTGGGAGAAGAAGAGGGAGTGTGGACTTGGATTTGGTAATTTTTAATAATCTAATAAATAAAAAATGCTTTTATTCAGCTATATATTTTCTGTTCCCCTCCCTTCCTCTACCCTCCTCTTCTACCATCTTTCATGATTCCCACTTTCCCTATTTACTTAGATCTTGTCTTTTTCTACTTCCCATGTAGATTAAATCCATGTATTTCTCTCTTAGGGTACTCTTTGTTGTCTAGGTTCTCTGGGATTGTGCATTGTAGGCTGCTTTTCTTTGCATTATGTTAAAAAGCCACTGTGAGTGAGTACAGATGATATTTGCCTTTCTGAGATTTTGTTACCTCACTCAGTATGATGTTTTCTAGATCCATCCATTTGTCTGAAAATTTCAAGATGTCATTATTTTTTCTGCTGTGTAGTACTTCATGGTGTAAATGTACCACATTTTCCTTATCCATTCTTTGATTGAGGGGCATTTAGGTTGCTTCCAGGTTCTGGCTATGACAAATAATGCTGCTATGAAAAGTTGAGCATATGTCCTTGTGGTATGATTGAGCATACTTGGGTATATACCAAAAAGTTGCATGGATGGTTCTTGAGGTAAATTGTTTCCTAATTTTCTGAGAAATCACCATACTGATTTCCAAAGTGGCTATATCGTTTGCACTCCCACCAGTAATGGAGGAGTGTTCCATTTACCCCTTATCCTCTCCAGCATAAGTTGTCATCAATGTTTTTGATCATGGACATTCTTACAGATGAAATATGGAATCCCAGTGTTGTTTTGATTTGCATTTCTCTGATGGCTAAGGATGTTGAGCATTTCCTAAGTGTCTTTCACCCATTTTAGATTTATCTGTTGAGAGTTCTCTCTTTAGGTTTGTACCCGATTATTTTATTGGATATTTTGTTCTTTTGATGGCCAGTTTCTAGAATTCTTTGTTTATTTTGGAGATCAGTCCTCTGTATTATGTGGGGTTGGTGAAGGTCTTTTCCCATTCTTGTAGGCTGTTGTTTTGTCTTGTTGACCATGTCCTTTGCTTTACAAAAGATTTTCAGTTTTAGAAAGTTCCATTTATTAATTTTTTTCTCTTAGTGTCTGTGCTACTAGAGTCACATTTAGGAAGTGTTTTGTGCCAATGCATTGAAGTGTACTTCCTACATTCTCTTCCATGAGGTTCAGCGTGTTTGGTTTTATACTGAGGTCTTTGATCCATTTGGACTTGAGTTTTGTGCATGGCGATAGATATGGATCTATCTTTATTCTTTTACATGTTGATATCCAGTTCTGCCAATACCATTTGTTAAAAAAGCTTTCTTTATTTTATATTTTCTATTTTTTTTGCTTTTTTGTCAAAAATCAGGTGTTAGTAGATGTGTGGATTAATATCAGGGTCTTCGATTCAGTTGCATTAGTCCTCCTGTCAGTTTTTATGCCAATACCAGAATATTTTCAGTATTGTAGTTCTGTAGTAAAGTTTGAAGTCAGAGATTGTGATGTCTCCAGAAGTTCCTTTATTGTACATGATTGTTTCAGCTATCCTAGTTTTCTGATTTTATTTGTTTATTTATTCATTTATTTATTTATTTTTGCTTTTACATATGAAGTTGAGTAATGTTCTTTAGAGGTCTTTGAAGAATTTTGATGGGATTTTACAGGGCATTGCACTTAATCTGTAGATTGCTTTCGGTAAGATTGCCATTTGTTTTGTCCTCACTGTCCTTGTCTGCTTCTTGTTTTTTAGATAACCTATTATTCTTATTATTGATTTTATTGAACTATATATTTTCCCTGTTTTTCCTCCTTCCTCTTCCATTCCCATCCACCCTCTTCCATGGTCCCCATACCCCCAATTTACTCAGGAGATCTTTTCTTTTTCTAATTCCCATGTGGATTAGATCCATGCATGTCTCTCTTAGCATCCTCATTGTTGTTTAGGTTCTCTGGGGTTGTGAATTATATGCTGTTGTTTTTATTTATGTCTAAAACCTACTTATGAGGAAGTATATGTGATATTTGTCTTTCTAGGTCTCAGTTACCTCACTCAATATGATGTTTTCTAGATCCATTCATTTGCCTGCAAATTTCATGTTGTCATTTTTTTCTGCTGTGTAATACTCCATTGTGTAAATATACCATATTTTCCTTATCCATTCTTTGGTCAAGGGTCATTTAACTTGTTTCCAGGTTCTGGCTATGACAAACAATGCTGTTGTGAACATAGCTGAGCACATGTCCTTGTGGTACTTTTGAGAATCCTTTGGGTACATACCAAAAAGTGGTATTGCTGGGTATGGAGGAAGGTTGTTTCCTAATTTTCTAAAAAATTGCCATACTGACATTGAAAGTGGCTGTTCCAAAAATGCAGGAGTGTTCCCTTTGCCCCACAACCTCTTCAGCATAAGTTGTCATCAGTGTTTTCATCGTGGCCATTATTACACGTGTTAGATGAAATCTCAGTGTTGTATTTTTTTGCATTCCTCTGATGTTTAAGGATGTTGAACACTTTCTTAAGTGTCTTTCAGCCATTTTAGATTCTTCTGTTGAGAGTTCTCTGTTTAGGTCTGTACTTCATTTTTTAAAATTGGATTATTATTATTACTTTTGATGGCCGAATCTTTAGTTCTTTGTATATTTTTGAGATAAGACCTCTGTGTGATGTGTGTTTGGTGAAGATTTTTTTCCCATTCTGTAGACTGCCATTTGGTCTTGTTGACCATGTCCTTTGATTTATAGAAGCTTTTCAGTTTCAGAAGGTCGCATGTTAAATGTTTCTCTCAAGTTTCTGTGCTACTTGGGTTATATTTGGAAGTGGTCTCCTGTGTCAATGCATTCAAGTTTACTTCCCAATTTCTTTTCTATAAGGTTCAGTGTATTTGGTTTTAGGTTGAGGTCTTTGATCCATTTGGACTTGAGTTTTGTGCATGTTAGTAGATATGGATCTATTTTTATTCCTTTACAAGTCAATATTCAGTTTGCCAGCACCATTTGTTAAATAAAATTTCTTTTTTTCTATTTTATATTTTATGCCTTTTTTTGTCAAAAATCAGGTATTATTTGATGTGTGGCTTATTATCTCCATCTTCGAATCACTTCCATTGGTCCTTCTGTCTTTTTTTTTATGTCTGTATGAGTTTTATTTTTTTCAGTACTGTTGGTCTATAGTAGAGTTTAAAGTCAGGGATTGTGATGCCTTCAGAAGTTCCTTTATTGTACATTATTGTTTTGGCTTCCATGGGTACTTTTTTTTGCTTTTTTATAAGAAGTTGAGTAGTGTTCTTTAAAGGTCTTTGAAGAATTTTTCTGGCTCTATTTTATAGGCTCAATGTCTTTTATTTATGGCTAGAAACCAATTATGAGTGAGTACATCCCATGTTAATCTTTTTGGTTCTGGGTTACCTCACTCAGGATAGTGTTTTCTATTTCTATCCATTTGCATGCAAAATTCAAGATGTCATTGTATTTTACCACTGAGTAGTAATCTAGTATGTATATATTCCACACTTTCTTCAACCATTCTTCCATTGAAGGGCATCTAGGATGTTTCCAGGTTCTGGCTATTACAAATAATGCTGCTATGAACATAGTTGAACAAATGCTTTTGTAATATGATAGGGCATCTCTTGGTTATATTCCCAAGAGTGGTATTGCTCGGTCCTGAGGTAGTTTGAACTTGAATTTCCTGAGAAATCGCCCCACTGATTCCCAAAGTGTTGCATTCCCACCAACAATGGATGCATGTACCCCTTACTCTACAACCTCTCCAGCAAAGTCTATCATTGGTGTTTTTGATTTTAACCATTCTGACATGTTTAAGATGATATCTCAAAGTTGTTTTGATTTGCATTTCCCTGATCACTAAGGTGGTTGAGCATGACCTTAATTGTCTTTTGGCCATTTGAACTTCTTCCATTGAGAATTCTCTGTTCACTTCAATGCCCCATTTTTTAATTGGGTTAATTAGCATTTTAAAGTCTAGTTTCTGGAGTTCTTTATATATTTTGGAGATCAGACCGTTGTCTGATTCAAGGTTGGTGAAGATGTTCTCCCAGTCAGTAGGTTGCTGTTTTTTCTTGGTGACAGTGTCCTTTGCTTTACAGAAGCTTCTCCATTTCAGGAGGTCCCTTTTATTCAAAGTTGCCCTTAATTTCTGTGATATTGGGGTTAAGCGTAGCAAGTGATCTCCTGTGCCCATATGTTGAAGAGTACTTCCCACTTTCTCTTCTATCAGGTTCAGTGTGTTCAGATTGATATTGAGGTCTTTGATCCATTTGGACTTGAGTTTTGTGCATGGTGATGGAGAGGGATCTATTTTCATTCCTCTACAGGTTGGTATCCAGTTATTCCAGCACCTTTTGTTGAAGATGCTTTCTTTCTTCCATTGTATACTTTTAGCTCCTTTATCGAAAATCAGGTGTTCATAGGATTGAGGGTTAAAATCCGAGTCTTGTATTTGATTCCATTGGTCGACTTCTCTATTTTTTTGCCAATACCAAGCTGTTTTCATTACTGTAGATCTGTAATAGAGTTTGAAGTCAGGGATGGTAATGCCTCCAGACGATGCTTTATTGTATAAGATTGCATTGGCTATCCTGAGTTTTTTGTCATTCCATATAAGGTTGATTATTGACCTCTCAGAGTCTGTTGAGAATTTTGATGGGACCTTCATGGAGATTGCAATGAATCTATAAATTGCCTTTGGTAGAATTGCCATTTTTACTATGTTGATCCTCACAATCCAATATCAAGGGAGATCCTTCCATTTTCTGGTATGTTCTTCAATTTCTTTCTTCAAAGACTTAAAGTTCTTGTCAAATAGATCCTTCACTTCCTTGGTCAGAGTTACCCCAAGATATTTTATGCTATTTGTGGCCAAAGTGAAAGGTGATGCCTCTCTGATTTCCCTCTCTGCTTCCTTTTCCTTCGTGTATAGGAGGGCAACTGATTTATTGGAGTTGATCTTCTATCCTGCCACATTACTAAAGGTGTTTATCAGCTGCAGGAGTTCTTTGGTGGAGTTTTTAGGGTTGGTTATGTACACTATCATATCATCTGCAAATAACGAAAGTTTAACTCCTTGTTTTCCAATTCGAATCCCCTTAATCCCCTTATGTTGTCTTATTGCTATTGCTAGAATTTCAAGCACTATTTTGAAGAGGTATGGAGAGAGTGGACAGCCTTGTCATGTTCCTGATTTTAGTGGGATGGCTTTGAGTTTTTCTCTGCTTAACTTAATGTTGGCTGTCGGCTTGCTGTAAATAGCTTTTATTATATTTAGGTATGACCCTTGTATCCCTAATCTCTCCAAGACCTTTATCATAAAGTGGTGTTGAATTTTGTCAAATGCTTTTTCAGCATATAATGAAATGATCATATGTTTTTTTTTCTTTCAGTTTATTTATATGATGGATTACATTGATAGATTTGTATATGTTGAACCAGCCCTGCATCTCAGGGATGAAGCTTACTTGATGATAATGGATAATTTTTCTAATGTTTTCTTGGATTCGGTTTGCCAGTATTTTATTGAGAATTTTTGCGTCCATGTTCATGAGTGAGATTGGTCTGTCGTTCTCTTTCTTGGTTATGTCTTTGTGAGGTTTTGGTATCAGGGTGACTGTAGCTTCATAAAAGGAATTTGGCAATGCCTCTTCTGTTTCTATATTGTGAAATATGTTAAGGAGTATAGGTATTAGCTCCTCTTGGAAGTTCTGGGAAAATTCTGCATTGAAACCATCTAATCCTGGGCTTTTTTTGGAAGGGAGTTTTTTCATAACAGCTTCTAATTCTTCGCAACTAATGGGTCTATTTAGATTGTTCACCTGGTCTTGGTTTAACTTTGGTATATGGTACTTATCTAAAAAAATGTCCATTTTTTTTGCATTTTCCAGTTTTGTGGCATACAGGCTTTTGTAGTAATATCTAATGATTCTCTGAATTTCCTGTGTCTGTGTTTATGTCCCCGTTTTCATTTCTGATCTTATTTATTTGCGTGTTCTCTCTCTGCCGTTTAATTACTTTGGATAGTGGTTTGTCGATCTTGTTGATTTTCTTCAAGAACCAACTTTTTACTTCATTGATTCTTTGGATTGTTTTCTGTGTTTCTATTTTGTTGATTTCAGCCCTCAGTTTGATTATTCCCAGTCTTCTACTTCTCCTGGGCGCGTCTGCTTCTTTTTTTTCTAGAGCTTTCAGGTGTGTTGTTAAGTCCCCAATGTATGCTTTCTCTGTTTTCTTCAAGTGTGCACTTAGTGCTATGAACTTTCCTCTTGGCACTGCTCTCATTGTGTCCCATAGGTTTGAGTATGTTGAGTCTTTATTTTCATTGAATTCAAGAAAGACTTTAATTTCTTTCTTTATTTCTTCCTTGATGCAGGTGTGGTTCAGTAGTTGATTGTTCAGTTTCCATGAGTTTGTAGACTTTCTGGGGGTAGCATTGTTGAATTCTAACTTTAATCCATGGTTATCCGATAAGACCCAGGTGGTTACTAATTTTTTTTTTGTAACTGTGGAAGTTTGCTTTGTTTCCGAGTATGTGGTCAATTTTCAAGAAGGTTCCATGAGCTGCAGAGAAGAAGGTATATTCTTTCCTATTTGGGTGGCATGTGTGTCAAGCAGAGTCTATAATTCAAATGCTATTCTTGGCAAGAGGAGCTTCAGAGCAGCTAATTAGGGATTTCAAAGCTTTGCTTGCAAGTAGCATTTTTTCTAAAAATGAAGGAAAAGGAACTGTTGTATACAAAGATGCTCTTCTTTTGTTCACATATTTTATATTACAGAAAGATACTGACCAAGAATATTCAGGTAGGGTTGGTTTCCTATTAAAATAAATCAGTTGTCTGGGGTAACATGAACAATAGGATTGTCTCCTATCTTGGAATGCTAAGGAAAACTATTTAGTCATAAACCATTGCCATATCAAAACAATGACAAAGATAGTAGCTTTATGACAATTTAATCCAACTTCCTTCAATAAATGATGTTGTGGCCAAAATTAGGTTCCTCGAGCTTTCTTTGGTTATGTGAAGGTTAAGCCACAATAAATGGGACTCCCAGAACATAGGACCTCACACTCATTCAAACAATGTATATGTGAGTGTGTGTGTGTGTGTGTGTGTGTGTGTGTGTGTGCGTGTGTATGAATGTAAAATATGTCAACAGAGTTTTGTAATTATTCTTTGAAGGACTTATGGTAAAACGGATGTTAGGATCCTACCCACTGATGTTGATCACAGCAGAATCAGGTTTCACTTCCACCAACCAGGGCCAAGTGCAGCCATTTCCCGCGCTGATTTTGATCACAGTTGAATCATTTTTCACTCCCACCAACCAGGACCAAGTACAGCCCTTTCCCTGCATCATAGACAAAATCTCTAAGGAGATTCAAGTTTATTTCTGTGATGGCTAAAGACATTGAACACTTTGAAGTGTGTCTCAGATATTTATGCTTCACTCTCTGAGAACATGAGTTTTAGTTTTATAATACATGTTTTGATATGGAGTCATATGTTTTCTTGGTATTAATTTTGCTGAGGAGATAGAAAGATGAGGATTCCTGCAGTGTAAACTTGTAAAACTGACACCTTTGGAAGGCTTCAGGCTGTTATAAGAACATATCTGCAGGAACAATGCATTCTACAATTTGATGAAGGAAGATTATTCCTGGTCACCATGAGAGTACTACTAAATAAGATCAGTATTTAAATCATCTCTAGTAGTCGTAATTAAGAAATTACCATGCAGAATATACATAGAAATTACAATAGTTGGTGAAAAGAGCAATGATAGAGGAATATGTTTATGGAATCAAGGATGATTTACATTCTACAGCTCAAGGTGTAAGTTTAACTAATCACCTCTGAGTTACCTCTCAGATTGCGCAAGCTTTACCCATGTTAGCATAATGTGAATGGTGAGCTTTAGAACTTCTATACCATTTGAAGTCTTGGCAGTTTAGAAAGCCACTTCTGATAGGACAAGATGTAGCCATATTCCCTTTACTTCTAAAATGAGACTTATGGGTAATAAGTAATTGAAGCATAAAAGGACAGCACTGGGTACAAATGCATATTAGAAACTCTAAATGGACACAATTGGGTATAAATTTCTGTGTCAACCTCTTCTTTCTTAATACACACACATATTCACACATATATTGAAATGAATTTGTATATTCATGAAGAAGTTGGAGAAATTGCAAGAAGAGGACACAGGAATAGCACTAATTAGTAGGAGAACGAAGGTGATGTGATGTAAATGTACACTGAATATACCAAATTTACAGAAGACATTGGTCAATTATTTTTTCTAAAGTAACATTGTTTTGCCAGTCACACAGTGAAAGTTTAAATAACAGGATTTTTCACAGAAAAATTATCATTGTTTCTTATTCATATCTCTTGTTTATGAATATTGAATGCACTTTGCTTTCTTTATATCTTAAGACTTCATTAAACTGTATGTAACAACATTTTCTAATATATTTTGTTTTTCCTTGTTCCAAGCCCTAAAAGAAGATCGCCTCTGCCTTTTCTAATTTGATAACTAACTACATCCTAAGTAATTGTTGCAATACAAAGAGAAAATTGTAACCAGCACATGCACATATGTGGGGCATGGTATCTGTGGAATATCATTCTTAAGAAATTATTCTTCAAATGTAACTGAGTCATATGTACACTATTAAAGCATATCCTGATTCATTTGCTTACTGAAGTCATTTAGCAAAAAGTAATCTCCTCAGATAGACTTTTGAAAACATATTTCATCCTCTCTTTTAAATAATGTGTAACATGGAGGCAGACCCAAAGAGATTTTTCTGTGAAATCTTATAGAGTGTAAGGACTGTTCAACCGCAAATCATAATTTTAAGCTGAAAGTAAGCATGAAGCACAATATAAAATTTATTTCTTCAGTGTTCTTAATCATGGATCTCCAGTAATTATCAAATTTCGTTTTTATCTATTTATTAACGATTTCTGCCTCCTCCCTGCCACTGCCTCCCATTCCCTCACCTCCCCCAATCAAGTCCCCCTCCCTCATCAGCTCCAAGAGCAGTCAGGGTTCCCTGCCCTGTAGGAAGCCCAAGGACCTCCCACCTCCTTCCAGGTCTAGTAAGGTGAGCATCCAAACAGCTTAGGCTCCCACAAAGCCAGTACATGCAGTAGGATCAAAACCCAGTGCCATTTTTCTTGACTTCTCAGCAGTCCTGATTTAGTAATACTGATATCATTTGTTACACCAGAGTGGTTATTTTATTAGTTTAGTGAATATTTATGTGCTTTTTGAATGAGATCCTTTTCACAACATCTTTATTGCTTCTTGAAACACTTTATTTAATCATTAAGAAATATGAAGACCTTATAAATCATAAGAAGGGAAAGGAAATACAAGTCAGGAATTTGGTATAGGCTGCTCTGACTTCACAGGAGAAAAGACAATTCATTTAAAAGAAATGGTGATTTATATATGACATTGATTCCATGGTTAAGAGGATATGATGCATCATTCTATTCCTCCTGTCATCTGTGCAGATAGACATGAAAGCAAAAATTAAAACATGATTGAACAGACAGTAAAGATTTCATCATTGAGAGTTCATGGATGCAAAAATATATATAACAATATAATGAGTATACATAAATGATGGTACACAAACAGGTCCTATCCTAGAAATCACCAATACCTTGTACTGTGGAAACTATAGAAGCACTGTCAACAGAAAATAATGATATTCTGTGCCCTTACATGAAAATTTATATTGAGTGGTTTCAAGGAATATGCTGAAAATATCAACATCATTTTACCATATCTGTGACAAATAATACCCCACAATCATAAGTTATATAAGATTTTTACAAATAGCAAGGCAGACTCTCTTGATGAAGTATTCTTCTATGTAAGCATATTAGCAATTGTGAATTAGATAAAATTCTTCATCTTTTTATAAATAAAGATATTTTATCCTTCATTTCTATCTCTGTAATATTTTCTCTTTTAAAAGACATATGATACCCAGTCTTGATTTTGCTAATTTTCAGTTCACATTTTCCTTGGTGACATACTTATCTCTAATTTTTATGTAATAAGCACAAATCATGGCCTTTGTTTCTACTCACCTCCAGAAAGTCATTATTGAGGACAAATATCTGCAAAAGAATATGAATGGGGTAAGGATTAACAGAAACGTTTTCATAGGAATATAATAACAGATCCCCAAGGATTATTTCTGGAAATAGCAACTGAAAGATTGCATACGAATCCATATAATCTGAATCAGGGATCTTACTGAGTAGATATATAGGCAGATAGATAGATAGATAGATAGATAGATAGATAGATAGATAGATAGATAGAGTTAGATTCGTTATGTATATATATATATTATGTATATGTTATATAAATACATGAATTTATGAGAGAGAGGGAGAGAGAGGGAGGGAGAGAGAGAGAGAGGGAGGGAGGGAGGGAGGGAGGGAGAGAGAGAGAGAGAGAGAGAGAGAGAGAGAGAGAGAAAGAGAGAGAGAGAGATTCTGTGGCCAAAATAATATTCATTGGGGTTACCTGTAGCCAGAACTTCTCTAATGTTTTCTTTTGGAATGTTTTGTTCCTTAACAAATTCTTCAAGTTTTTCATATTGTTCAGGAGTCAAAGGTTTACCTTTTCCTACAGTTTATTAAACACAGTGTCAAAGACATGTTCAAGAAATATGGAGAAATTATATTGCTTCTTTATTATCCCTGCATCACATGCAATAGAAAGTCCCAACTGCTTCAAAAGATCTATCCTAGGTATATCAATACAGACAGTGATAATTTTCCCCAAATTCCATTTTCAGTGTTTTATGAGGTATGCAAAAATAAAGCAGCTTCTTTAGGGAATTCTCACATCTCAAGCCTATGTATTTTCAAAAATATAACACTAAAGAATCATGAATGCTTATCAATGGCAGCTTCACATTTCTCCTGAGTCTATACTCTAGAGTTTATGATTTCTTTAGTACACACTTGATCAAATGACACTCAAAATGTTTTAAATTTCAGACAAATAGTATTTAGTCTTTTCTTTCTAGTAAGGAAACATGAACATAAACACTTCCAATAACATTCACCATCACCAATACTCTTCAATGACCATACAACTCAAATTACAAAATAAGGTAAAAGTTGGTCCACACAACAAGCATATTGTCATTTAGTGGAGATGAGTTTGGAAACACCACAATTCTGTTTGGAGTGTGAATCTGACTTAACCTCGATTTTCAGTGTGCTACTTCTCTTACTACATCAGAAAACCCACTACCATTCTTACCAACAAGAAAAATCAGGTTAGTTGTCTGGCCAGCTCTATCCACATTCTTACTGGTAAAGACTATGTTCTCTGGTGTTACATGCACAGGTTCATATCTGTTGTCACCTTCAACTGTAATAACAGAAATATTTCAAACTCAGTGCCACTCATTTTTCTACTTTGTTTGGCATCACCTGTTGACTAAACATTAATATTGATCCTGACTGTAGCAATCATCTCTGATTCACTATCATTTAACACATGTTGGCAAAGGTATTCTTGTAGTCATTCATTTTGCATATCCAATCATAATATGAGAACCAATCATTTCCACTCTTTAAACCCGATAGTGAATCCAAGGTTCATACAATTTCCTTTTTTCTGAATTCCTTGTGTCAAGACCTATGGGATCACTCTGTTGGGTAATCCTTCCCCTTTCAACCAGATCCAAAAAGACACTTGTCAGTTTTCTGAACTGAAAACTTTGATGTCATACCATAGTAATACTTGGTGGGAGAATTGATACATATGCTAAAAAGAACATACTAATTAGACATCTGCACAAAATTTTATTCTTGTTAGATTATAGATAGAAAAGATGTAAGAATCAACATTTTAAGTTTACCAGACATTCATAGTGTGTGTGTTCTCTCTCTGTGTGAGAGTTTTTCTGTTTGCATTCTCTCTCTGTCTCTCATCATCATCATCATCATCATCATCATCATCATCATCTCTCTCTCTCTCTCTCTCTCTCTCTCTCTCTCTCTCTCTCTCTCTCTCTCTGTGTGTGTGTGTGTGTGTGTGTGTGTAGTATTTTATCTTAAAGACATTTATTAAGTTATAAAAGTGGTTCATGGAAAAATAAAATGAATTTATTATCTAGTAAATTTCTATTACTTCACTACTTTATAATGGTCATGTAAACTTAAGAAAACAATAAAGTTGGCAGAAGAATGTGCCCTCCCTTCATTCAAGATCTAAACAAAGATCATCCTACGCATACTTCAGTCCAATATTTTTACTGTTATTTTAAAAATGTTTACAAAATTGAAGGAGTCTGTCTGAATTTTTTAAACAGATTTTCCCTAACTGCCTTTCAAAATTGAAGTTTATCATTTAATGATGTAAATTTTATGATCGCTACAAAGTAAGAGAATAGGAAACTTTAAAATAGGACCATTAATTTAAAATTTCCCTGAATCCAGAATGACAGTTCAGGCCTGTAATATGAGTGCTTGTCAGCCTGAGGCAAGAAGTTTTCAATGATGTTTGAGGCCACTGAGACCTATCAGTGAGTATCAGGCCTGTCTGATGACAAACAGAGATATTGTATGAAATCAGCATTATTTGTCATAGCCAGAACCTAGAAACAACGTAATTAGCCCTTTTCAGGAGAATGGATAAGAAAAATATAGTACATTTATACAATGGAGTACTACATAGCAGGGAAAATGACATCTTGAAAGTTGCAGGCAAATAAATACATCTAGAAAATATTATATTGAGTGAGGTAACCCAGACCCAGAAAAACAAATATCATGTGTACTCACTCATAGGTGCTTTTTAGACATAAGGAAAAGAAAAACTACCCTACAATTCACAATCCCAGAGAACCTAGACAACAAAGAGGACCCTAAGAGAGACTGGCATAGATACAATCTACATGGGATATACAAAAAGACCAGATCTGAGAAAAATGGGAGCATGGAAAAAAAATGGGAGCATGGACAACAAAGGAGAGGGTAGAAGGGGTTGGGCTAGGAAGGGAGGGGAGCAGAGAAAAATATATAGCCTAATAATAACAAATTTAAGAAAAGAAAAAACACTGAATATTATATAGAAATAAATTTTCATGCAGGAAACTATTTGGAGACCTTTTGTTAGCATAATTACTTACATCTTCAGGTTCAGTGTTCTTCTCCATGTAAACTTCAGATGACCTACATTCTACTCTGACTTTGTAGCATATCTCAGTTGGTTGGAAGAACTGATGAATTTCCAAGTAACTAATATTGTTCTAGGTCCATGTACCTATCAGTACCTTAAGTGTCAGCATGAATGTGCTCACTCAAAATGCTTCTGTTCGTAGAGGAAGCTCCCAGACCCATACTTACACTGGGTTCTGTATTTGCCATCTTCTTGCCTATACCCAATGGCTTTGGTCTCTTAACATTGGCCATTCGCACTAAAAATCAAACAGAGGATCCCTGGTTTATACTTTATAACCTTTAATTCATATTAAATATCTTTAAGTATTATAATGAACTTGATGATATAATAAAATCTATGAACAGTGTACAGAGCTGTAACAGAAGTACCTATGCTTACCTCACTTCTCTTAATTCTTGTTTAGAAAATAGCATCCTGTTTGTAATCATACACATGACTTTTTTTATTTGTGGCAATTTTACCAAGTGCTATGAATTCTCTGATGGCTTCCTTATTCAAATTTCACTATTCACTGCGTATGGTTTTCAATATCTTAATTCTCATGTTCTAATCCAATGATAACATGTACATAGTTTCATATGCACGTGTTTTAAGTGATTTAATTGATAACCTAAAACTGACATTCATAGCTAGAAGAAAGAAATGGTTGTAAGCTTTGTAAGTTCTTATGCTGTTATGCAACCTTTCAATGAACATAATCATCTAAATGGCAAAAAGTGTTTTTGAAAGTAGAGCATCAAAGAAAGGGGTTTGCAAATTAGATTTGTCTAATTTGTTTGTGAAAGACTTTTTATGATGTCATTGACTAAATAATATAACATATACGATTATGAACCAAATGTTCACACTTACCCTTCAACTTACTAGAAATGAGATTCTTAGAGTCTCTTGCATCTAATATTAGAGCACAAAATTCAACCACAGTCCTCCAACCAAAAGGATTTCTAAGGAAACACTCAGGGAATTGAAGACAGTATCAAACATCCATGTAATACCGGGAGCTAACCCATCTCGGAATAAAATAATCACATTGCCAAAGATGAGGCCTTAAATTTCATGACCAGAAACAGAACATTCCCCTGGAAGTTTGACAACATAAATGCTGAGAAATGGAAATATTCTACTCAGTTTACATAGTTGACAATTTGCTTACTTGACATAAAATGTGACTCTCATTTGACTACATGCTTCACTACAAGTAATTTCACGAATATAGAGTCTCAGAGGTCCTTCTTCCTCTATCTTGTCAACATTGTCAGCAGCGATGGCAATGGTAACCCACTTTCCTTCAAGCTGAAAAAAACAACCAAGTCCCTGGGAATGTGAGTTGGTACTCGCGTCTCTTATCTGAATCTTTAGAAATACATAAGCTAACAAGAAATATAAAATAAAAAATATTTTGTTTATTAGTTAAAAATTATGTTTCTAGGGATGTAGAATAACACAGGGTAATACGATGACTCAATTTACATAGCATTTGGTACCAGTGACTTTTTGGAACTACTCATGTGCTGGCCTCTTAAGCTCTGAAATTCAACCCGTTGTATCCTTCTTTCAATTGTTTCATCCTAGAAAAATCTTATTTAAAAAGTGCACATGTGTGAAAGCCAGAAAGGTTATTTCATGAATATGGACTTGCACGGACAAACTGAATGAAACATCACATCCACAGAAATATGCTGTTGAAGAACATCAAACCTGTTCACAGACCAAATGAATTTACCTCAGCATAAGCGTGAGCCAGACCAAATGCCAAAGCCAGCAGCAGAAACTTTAACATGGTGGTACCTGCTTTTGCTCTTTGGTAGAAGCTCAAATTAAGATATTGCTGTGAAGGAACTGAACTGACAAAGCTTTTTATACAGTTAGTTAGAGGGAGTTTCATGGAATCAACCAATGGTTCTGTGCCACAACAACCTGCATCTGTCCAGTATTTGCTCTTTGGCCCTGGTGAATGGCACATTATCTCATATCCCTAAACTAATAAGATTAGGCTAAAGGTCGGGTTCTGTTGGGATGACGAATTGAGCGTTCCTGTCAGAAAGAAAGAACTATCCTTGTGAAAGCATTAAAGCAATTGTTTAGACTCCACAACTCTACTGGTGGGTAAATGTCAATATCCATATGAACATGTTGTATCTGATTCGTCTAATCAATGCTGCCTTTTAAAATACATTCTGCTATGTTCAGCTAGTCCGGATTTATCCCATGCTTTTTCAGACCTAGGCCAGCTGGCCTTGGTGAGATCCCAATAGAAAATCCCCATTGTCTTAGTGTGTGGGTGCACCCCTCGTGGTCCTGAGTTCCTTGCTCGTGCTCCGTCTCCTTCTGCTCCTGATTTGGAACATAGCGGACAATGAGGAATACTGAGAATTCAAGAACAATTGCAGTGGGTTTTTGATCCTACTGCACGTACTGGCTTTGTGGGAGCCTAGGCAGTTTGAATGCTCACCTTACGAGACCTGGATAGAGGTGGGCAGTCCTTGGGCTTCCCACAGGTCAGGGAACCCTGATTACTCTTCGAGCAGATGAGGTGGGGGGACTTGATCGGGGGAGGGGAGGGAAATGGGAAGCGGTTGTGGGGACGAGGCAGAAATCCTTAATAAATAAATAAATTAAAAACCAAAAAAAAAAATAAAAAATAAAATACATTCTGAATCTAAGCATAACACTGTGCAGTTACATGAATTTCAAACTGTGGCCTGAGAAATATGAGTCAAAATAATCACATTCTTAGAAGATAAGATGATAAAACTGAAGAAGGTTTTCCTGTACGGATACTGATATATCCTGTGCTACCTTTAAGTCTTCTATATTGACTACTTTATTCTTCCAGCACATGGAATTCAAAGGCTATGGTACATAACTACAAGAGAATCACCAAAACTTAACTGTATAAGTAATAGAAAATAAATGCTACTAGCTGTCCACTGGGAATAAAAACAGGTCTCATTAATAAAAAGATGCCAAATCAGTATTTGGTTCTTCTGTGTAATACTCCACTGTGTAAATGAACCACTTTAGGCTGTTTCCAGGTTTTGGCTATGACAAAAATGTGATATGAACATAGCTGAGCACATATTTTTTGTTTGATTAAGCATTCTTTGAGTATATACCCAAAAATGCTATTGTTGAGTCTTGAGGTAATTTGTTTCTTAATTTTCTGAGTAATAACCATACTGATATCAAAAGAGGTTGTAGCAGTTTAAATACACACCAACAATGGAGGAATGTTCCCATTACCCAACATCCTCTCCATCATAAGTTTTCATTAGTGTTTTTGTTTTTTTTTTTATTTTGGCCATTGTTACAGGTGGAAGATGGAATCTGAGAGTCATTTTAATTTGCATTTCTCTGAAGACTAAGTATGTTGAGCACTTCCTAAGTGTCTCTCAGCCATTTTAAATTCCTCTGTTGAAAGTTCTCTGTTTAGGTCTGTATTCCATTTTTAACTGGGATTATTTGTTCTTTTGATGACCAATTTATTGAGTTCTTTGTGTATATTTGAGGCCAGCCTTCTATCCTATGTGGAGTTTGTGACAATCTTTTCCCATTTTGTAGGCTGCAGTTTTGTCTTGTTGACCGTGTCCTTTGCTTTAAAGAAGTTTCTCAGACTCAGGAGGCCCCATTTATTAATTTTTTTTTCTCTTAGTGTCTGTGCTGCTGGGGTTACATTTAGGAAGCGGTCTCCTGTGTCAATGTGTTCTAGTGTACTTCCCACATTAGCCTCTATGGGATTCAGTATGGATAGTTTTATCCCTTTGGGCTTGAATTTTGTGCATGGCTGTAGGAGCAGGTCCCAGGTGGCTTACACCCGAATTAATCACACCGAAACTATGTGGTTTAAAACACTGCTTGGTGCATTAGCTCCAGTTTCTTATTGGCTAACTCTTACACTAACTTAATCCACTTCTAGTAACCTGTGTATCACCACTTAGCAGAGGCTTACTGGGTACAATTCCAAGCTTCTGTCTCTGGGGGTTCCATGGCGTTCCTCTGACTTTGCCTTCTTCCTCCAAGAACTCAGTTCTGTCTTGTTGCTGGGATTTTGATTGATATTGTGTTGAATCTGTCGAATGCTTTAGGTAAGATTGCCATTTTTACTATGTTAATACTATCTGCACAGAAACATGAAAGATATTTTCATTTTCTGGTGTCTTCTACAATTTCCTACTCCAGAGATTCAAAGTTTTTGTCATGCAGGCCTTCCACTTGTTTGGTTATAGCTGCTCCAAGATATTTTATGCTATTTGTAGCTATTGTGAATGGTGACATTTTTCTGATTTTTTCTCAGTCCATTTATCTTCTGTGTAAATTAGGACTACTGATATTTTTTAACTTAATCTTGTATCCTGCTGCATTGCTGAAGGTGTTTATGAGTTGTAGAAGGTTCTTGGTAGAATTCTTGAGTCCCTTATGTAGACTATCCTATCATTAGTAAATAGTGAGAGTTTGACTACTGCTTTTCTGATTTGTATCCTCTTGATCTTTTGTTGTCTTATTGTTCTAGTCAGAACCTCTTGAATAGATATGAAGAGAGAAGACAACATTGTCTTGTTTCTGATTTCAATGATATCATTTTGAGTATCTCTCTATTTAGTTTGTGTTGGCTGTTGGATTGATGTATATTACTTATTATTTATTTATTTATTTATTATTTTTCGGTATATTCCTTGTATCCTGTTCTCTCCAAGACCTTTTTCATGAAGGGATGTTGAATTTTGTGGAAGGCTTTTTCAGCATCTAATGAGATGATCATGTGGTTTTTATTCAGTTTGTTTACATGTTGGATTACATTGACAGATTTTCATATGTTGACCCATCCCTGCTTTTCTGGGATGAAGCCTACTTGATCATGGGTGAATAATTTTTCTGATGTGTTCTTTGTCTTGTTTTGCCAGTATTTTATTGAGTATTTTTGCATCAATGTTCATGAGTGAGACTGCTCTGTAATTTTCTTTCTTAGTAATGTCCTGGTGTCGTTTTCGGTATCAGAGTAGTCATAGCCTTAGAAAAGAGTTTGGCAATGTTACTTCTGTTTTCATTGTGTGGAACAATATGAGAGTGTTGGTATTAGTTTTTTTTGGCAAACTTGTTGATATCTGCACTGAAACAATCCAACCCTGTGCTGTTTTTGGTTGGGAGAACTTTGATGACTGTTTCTATTTCTTTAGCAATTATAGGTCTATTTAATGTGCTTGTCTGACCTTGATTTAACTTTGGTAAGTGATATTTATCCAGAAATTTGTCCATTACCTTTTGTTTTCCAATTTGGGGCAGTACATGTTTTCAAAGTATGACCTTATGATTCTCTGGATTTCCACCATGTCTGATATTATGTCCCCATTTTCCTTTCTGATTTTATTAATTTGGATATTCTCTCTATACCTTTTGGATAGTTTGGATAAAGTTTTGTCTATTTTGTTGATTTTCTGTTAGGACCAACACTTTGTCTCATTGATTATTTGTTTTGTTTCTTTTGTTTCTATTTTTTGATTTCAGCTCTCAATTTGATTATTTCCTGCCAACTAGTCCTCTTGGGATAGTTTGTTTCTTTTTGTTCAAGAGCTTTCAGGTGTCCTGTTAACTTACTTCTGTGGGATTTTTTCTGCTTCTTCGTGTAGGCATTTAGTGTTATGAACTTTCCACGTAACACTGCTTTCATTGTGTCCCATAAATTTTAATATGTTGTTTGGTGACTTTCAATGAATTTTAGGAAGTATTTAATTTCTTCCTTAATTTTTTCCTTGACCCATTGACGATTCACGTGAGCATTGTTTAATTTCTGTGTGTTTGCCAGATTTTTTAATCCAGCGTTGCTGTTGAATTCTAATTTTAAGTAATCTTCATCTTATAAGATACATGGGATTATTCCAATATTTTTTTTTATCTCGTGAGGTCTGCTTTGTCTGACCTAGTATGTGGTCAATTTTTGAGAAGGTTTCATTAGTTTCTGAGAAGAAGGTATATTATTGTATGTTTGAGTGGAATGTTCTATAGGTATCTGCTAAGTCCATTTGAGTTCTAACATGTTTGTTCCCTTATTTCTGTGTTAATTTTCTTTCTGACAGACCTGTCCAGTGCTGGAATGGGGTGTCAAAGTCTCTCACTTTAGTGTGTTGGTTTTGTTGTGTGACTTACACCTTAGTACTGTTTCTTTTACATATGAGGGTGCCCTCATATTTGGGGCATAGATGTTTAGTATTCGGATTTCCTCTTGATGGATTCTTTTCCCGTAACTAATATGAAATGTTCTTCTTTGTCTCTTTTGGTTTATTTTAGTCTGAGGTTTATTTTGTTAGATATTAGAATAGCTACATCAGATTGTTCCTTATTTCCATTTTATTGGAATTTTTTTCCAAATACTTTATTCTGAGGCAATGTCTGTCTTTGAGGTTGAGGTGGGTTTCTTGTATGCCGTAGAAGGATGGATTGTCTTTTCATATCCAATCTGCTAACCTGTGTCTTTTTATAAGTGAGTTGAATCCATATATATTGTGGGATATTAATGACCAGTGATTGCTAGTTACTTTTTTTTAAAAATTTTCATTGTTGGCAATGTTATTGTGTGTGTTTTCCCCTTCTTTGGGGTTTGTTTTAGTGAGATCATCTATTGACTGTGTTTTGTGGTTGTAGCTAACTTCCTTGGGTTGGAGTTTTCCTTCTACTATTTTGTGTAGTGATGGGTTTGTGGCTAGGTAATGGTTAAATTTGGTTCTTTCATGGACTATCTTGTATTGTCTGTGTATGTTGATTATAAATTTTCCTGGACATAGTAGTCCGGGATGGCATACATGGTCTCTTAATACCTGTCTCTTAACTCCTGACCAGGACATACTGGCTTTCATTGAGAAATCAGATGAAATTGTGATAGGTCTGCCTTCATATGTTACTTGGCCTTTTCCTTTGCAGCTCTTAATATTCTTCCTTTATTCTGCATGCTTAGTGTTTTGATTATGATGTGTAGGGGATTCTTTTTATATCTAGTCTATTTGGTGATCTATATGCTTCTTGTACTTTCATAGGCATATCTTTCTTTGGGCTGGGAAAATTTTCTTCTATGATTTTGTTGAATACATTTTCTGTGATTTTCAGTTGGACTTCTCCTTCTTCTATCCCTATTATTCTTAAGTTTGGTCTTTTCATGGTGTCTCATATTTCATGTTAAGCTTTTGTAAGATTTAATGTTTACTTTGATCAATGAGTCTATTTCTTCTATAATGCATTCAGTGCTTGAGATTCTCTCTTCCATTTCTTGTATTCTGCTGTTTATGTTTCCATTTGTGGTTCCTGATCATTTTCTCATAATTTTCATTTTTATAATTGCCTGGGATTGTGTTTTCCTTATCTTTTCTATTTCCATTTTCAAGTCTTGAATCATTTGTTTCATCTCTTTGATTACTTTTTTCTTGGTTTTCTTTAAGAGATTTGTTGATTTCTTCCAATTATTTGTTTTTCTTTTCCTCTGTTTCTTTGAGGGAATTTCTCAATTCTTCTTTAAGGGCTGAAAACATTCTTCTACAGTTATATTTTAGGATGTTTTCTTCTGCTTCATCGACATTTGTGTGTTCGTCTTGCTGTTATAAGGCCAGTAGTTTTTGTTGGTATTGTGTTGTTCTTTGTGGTTTTGAGTGTTGTCTATTCATCTTTTCCTGATTGATGTAACTGGGCTGTTTCTCTGGTGATCAATCTTTCAAGTGTCAGTAGATCAAATGCTCAGGTGGTAGCTCCTCATGGTACAGTCAGTGCCATGATTCCAGACCCCCAGAGGTCAGTTGGTGTTCCCAGAATTTGCCCAGCCTTCCTGGAAGTCACTCTGAAATCCTGAGGGTCATTTGGGCTGTTGCAATGGAGATTGCTTGCTTGGGGCTGCTCCCACTGAGGTTGCTGCCTTGGGCCTGCTCTAACAGAGGTTGCTAGCTCAAGCCAGCTCCTGTAGAGGTTGCTAGCTCAGGCCTGCTCCCAGGCAGGTTCTCGCTGACTCAAGCCCAGTCCACAGAGGTCTCTGACTTGGGCCTGTGACTCCCTTTCACCTGCTCCTGTGGAGATCGCTTCCTTGGCCCTGCTCCAGCGGTGGTCACTGGCTCAGACCTGTTCCTCCGATGTCCCTGGCTTGGGCCTACTTCCAAGGAGGACACTGACTTGGGTCTGCTCCCTCAGGGTCCATGGCTTGTGTCAAATCCCGCAGAAGTCTCTGATGTTGGCCTGATTCCTCAGTAGCTGCTCTCTTGTACCTGCTTCTGTGAAAGTCATTGTGTCAGGCCTGCTCTGGTGGAGGATACTGGATCAGTCCTGTTCTGATGGAGGTTGCTGGCTCAAATCTATTCCCACAGATGTCCCTGTCTTAGGCCTGCTAACTCAGAGGTCCCTGACTTGTGCCCAGTCATGCAGAGGTCTCTGGCTGGTCCTGCTCTCTCAGTGGTTGCTCCCTTGTACCTGCTCCTGTGGAGGTTGCTGCCTCAGTCCTGCTCAATTGGAAGTCACTGACTCAGGCCTGCTGTTGTGGAGGCTGTAGGCTCTGGATTTAATATTTTCTATAATGTTTGGATTCTTAATATTTTGAAATAATGTAAGCAATAATAAAAACGTAATATATGCTTCATTACATTAATTTAAACTGGTTAACTAAACATTGCTACAATTTATTTATACTTGCTCACACGGAAATATATGAAGATATGGTTATGACTTGTGTTTTAGAGATTGGATCATCATTCACATCCAAATACATGCTTCTCTTCAAATTTAGAAAAGCATAGATTATGCAATTCATATAAGAATATTTCTTAAAAATGGCTGACTATTGGAAAAGTATTAGGAGAAAGTTAATTCACTTTTAGTGTTCATGTGGTTTTTTTCCTGTTATCAGTGAATCAAAGTAAGTGAAGAAATCCACTTACATTCTTAATTCAAATTGATGATACACTTTTCTGTTTGTTGACCTTTTCAAACCAAATAGATCACTCATTTACTACTGTTTCTTAATAACTTTCCTACAGACTTCCTTGACATGATGGTCAAAATCAATACTGACAGAAAAAAAGAATGTGTTAGAAATATCTTTGCCCATAAATCTCTCCTGTTCTAGTGATACTATCCTCCACATCCTACATTGTTTTCATGGCAGTATGGAAGACTTTCAGTTTTGTGAGGGTACAGTTGCCAATAATTTGCCTCCATTCTTTGGCAAATGGTATCCTGTTTGGAAAATCCTGACCAACACCTACAACTTGTAAGATATTGCCTATCTTTTCTTTCTTTTTTTTTTTTTGCCTATGTTTTCTTCTAGTGTTTCTACTGTTTCAGGATTCAGATTGTGGTCTTGATCCTCATGTATATAATTTTTGTGCAAAGTGTTAGATTGGATTCAATTTCATTGTACTGCAAGTAGATTCCCAGTTTTCTCAGCGGAATTCCTTGAAGATGCAGCCTTTTCTCCAGTGTAGGTGTTTTCCCTTTTCGTTTTTATTGATTTTTCTTGAGCTCTACATTTTTCTCTACTCCCTTCCCTGCCTCTCCCCTCCCCTTCAACCCTCTTCCAAGGTCCCCATGCTCCTAATTTACTAAGGAGATCTTGTCTTTTTCTATTTCCAATATAGCTTAGATCTATGTATGTCTCTCGGTGTCCTCATTGTTGTCTACGTTCTCTGGGATTGTATTTTGTGGGCTATTTTTCTATGCTTTATGTTTAAAAAGCACTTATGACTGAGTACAGGTGATAATTGTCTTTCTGTGTCTGAGTTACCTCACTCAAAATGATGTTTTCTAAGTGGATCCATTTTCCTGTAAAAGTCAAGATGTCATTATTTTTTTTCTGCTGTGTAGTACTCCACTGTGTAAATGTACCACATTTTCCTTATCCATTCTTTGGTCGAGTGTAGGCCCCTATTACTATATGGTATGGCAGCCAGGCTATAAAGTCATAGTCAGTATTTAAAGTGGTCAAGTTACCTTCCAGACAGGCTGGTGCTAACCTAACAAAAGGTCGGGATGTTGTTTATTTGTAATTTGGAGGATGCCTGATAGAGATGCTGATTTAAGCCCACGTGCCAGGTAGCATACAGAGCAGATAGGTAGATGTGGACGTGACTAAAAGCCTGGTTACCTAGGATACAGAATGCTAATGTATTTACCCTTCAGTTTACATTTTGGTAAAAAGACAGTTTGGAAAATAATGCAGGAGGAATTATTCAGGATCTGAACTCAAGACTTCATGAGGGACCACTGAGAATCCTCCTCCCATTAAAGCCATGGTTGTTGTATTCCCATGCCTCCATGACAGTCCAGAGAGGCAAAGATAGTTTATGTTGAGGTCTAGTCAAGAGAAATAATTTATGGTCCAGGCTAGCACTGGACCCCGACCATCGAAGGACATTTAGGTTGATTCCAGGTTCTGGCTCTGACAAACAATGCTGCTATGAACATAGTTGAGCACATTTCCTTGTGGCATGATTGAGCATCCTTTGTAAATATACCCAAAAGTGGTATTATTGGGTCTTGAGGAAGGCTGTTTCCCAATTTTCTGAGAAATTGCCACACTGACATCCAAAGACGCTGTACCAGCGTGCATTCCCACCAGCAATGCAGAAGTGTTCCTTTTTCCCCACAACCTCTCCAGCATAAGTCGACTGTATAAATAATAGAACAAAAATCATTAGATGTCCACTGGCAATAAATACAGGCATCATTAACTAAGGATGTTGAACATTTCTTTAACTGTCTTTCAGCCATTTCTTGATTCTTCTGTTTAGAGTTCTCTGTTTAAGTCTGTATTCCATTTTCATTGGATTATGTGTTCTTTTGATGACCAATTTCTAGAGTTCTTTGTATATTTTGGAGATCAGAACTCCACCACCGCCCGGCTATTTAAAATATTTGTTTATTTATTTATTATGTATACAATATTCTGTCCGCATGTATGCCCACAGGCCAGAAGAGGGCATCAGATCTCATTACAGATGGTTGTGGGCCACCATGTGGTTGCTGGGAACCGAACTCAGGACCCCCGGAAGAGCAGGCAGTGCTCTCAACTACTGAGCCATTTCTCCAGCCCCTATTTCCAGTGTTCTACTCCTCCTAGGTTAGTCTGCTTCTCTTTCTTTCTAGAGCTTTTAGGTGGGCTGTTAAGTCTCCAATGTATGCTTTCTCCGTTTTCTTTAAGTGTGCACTTAGTGCTATGAACTTTCCACTTGGCACTGCTCTCATTGTGTCCCATAGGTTTGAGTATGATGAGTCTTTATTTTCATTGAATTCATGAAAGACTTTAGTTTCTTTCTTTATTTCTTCCTTGATGCAGGTGTGGTTCAGTAGTTGACTGTTCAGTTTCCATGAGTTTGTAGACTTTCTGGGGGTAGCATTGTTATTGAATTCTAACTTTAATCCATGGTGATCCGATAAGACACAGGTGATTACTAATATTTTTTTTTGTAACTGTGGAAGTTTGCTTTGTTACCGAGTATGTGGTCAATTTTTGAAAAGGTTCCATGAGCTGCAGAGAAGAAGGTATATTCTTTCCTATTTGGGTGGAATGTTCTATAGATGTCTGTTAAGTCCATTTCATCCATTACCACCATTAATTCTCTTATTTCTCTGTTTGGTTTCTCTCTGATTGACCCTTCCAATGGAGTGAGAGGAGTGTTTAAGTCTCCCACTATTAGTGTGTGTGGTTTGATGACTGCCTTGAGTTTTAATAATGTTTCTTTTACATAAGTTGGTGCTTTTATATTAGGGGTATTGATATTCAGGATTGAGACTTCATCCTGATGAATTGTTCCTGCTTTGAGTATAAAATATCCCTCTCCATCTCTTCTGATCGATTTTAATTTGAAGTCAACTTTGTTAGAAATTAGTATGGCCACACTTGCTTGTTTCTTTGGTCCATTTGCTTGATAAACCTTTTCCCAGCCCTTTACTCTGAGTAGATGTCTGTCTTTGTGGTTGAGGTGTGTTTCTTGTAAACAACAGAATGTTGGATCCTGTTTTCGTATCCAATCTCTTAACCTGTGCCTTTTTATAGATACGTTTGCCATTTTTAATATGTTATTTTTATCTACACAAGAACATGGGAGACCTTTTCACTTTCTGGTGTCATCTTCAATTTCTTTGTTTAATAATTTAAAGTTCTTGTCATACAGCTCTTCCTTTTGCTTGGTAAGAGTTATACCAAGATATTTTATGCTGTGTGTGACTATTATATAGTGTAATGTTTCTCTGATTTCTTTCTCAGTCCATTTATCAGCAGTGTAAATAAACAAGTTATTAATCTTCTATCCTGTTACATTACTGAATGTATTAATGAGTTTTAGAAGTAACTTGGTAGAATTTGGGGGGAGTCACTTATGTGATGTATCATATCATAAACAAGTAGTGAAAGTTTGACATTTTCATTTCTAATTTGAATTACCTTTTCTTATTTCATTTTGTTATTGTTCTTGCTAGAACCTCAAGTCTATATTGAATAGATGTGGAGAGAGTGGACAACCTTGTTTTGTTCTTAATTTCGGTAGGATCACTTTCAGTTTCTTGAAGGCATAAGTCACAAACAATCCCACACCAGTTTGGAATTATGATTAATAGGATGGTATTTATTTAAAGGGGAATAAACTTGAAGATCACTGTACCAGACAACAGCCCTCTGAGCAATCAGAGGGCTCGCTCAGTGCTCCTGGGGTTTGCTTTGTTATCATGATATTCATTTAGGCCTGCTTCTGTGGAGGACACTTGTTTGGTCCTGCTCCTGCTGAGTTTGATTGCTTGGGCCTGGTTCCCCAAAAATGGCTGGCTCAGGCCTGTTCTGCTGGATGTCACTGGCTTGGACTTCTTCCTGAGGATGTTCCTGACTTGAACCTGCTCCTGTGCAGATCTCTGGCTCAAGCCTGTTCTTGAGGAGTTCTATGCCTAGAGACTGGCCCAGTGGAGGTTGCTGACAATATGCAGAAAGAGTTGTCTTGCATATTGAAACCACTGAATTTATACAAGATGATACAGATTTGACTTCATTATCCATTCAGGTTCAAGTTATAATCAGGAATAGCATTTATCCCATTCACATAACACAATCTAATCCCATATGGATCTGCTCTGTCTTCTAGCACAAGGTAATGCACAAATTGACTGATTATTAATTAGAAATGTGCCAAAGGACTCAGAATTTCAAAAGAAACATTATGTCAATAGCCAAAGTTTAAAATAACAGTTTACTGTTACTTGGCAATAAGCTAAGTGGATTAGAAAGAGATGTTGTACTTGCTCTTTCTATAACCAAATACCATTACCTGAGGAGAGTAACCAAAAGGGAACTCAAAGGAATGCAATCTGGGCAATGGATGTGTGGGACCTCCAGATGCCGCGCCAGCATGGGCTGGAACCAAGAGTCTCGGTGGAGGGTGTCCAGGTTGAATGAATACACAGAGCATGAGGTTGAGGTGAAACAGCTTCTCTTTATTGTCTTACTGGGGTTGGCTTTATACCATGGCACCAAATGAGGAGGGGGCTACGAAGGGACTGTAACCTGACCCGGGCAGGGATCAAGGAATGGTCACCATGCACTTAAAATTCCTTCCTTCCCTGCTCCAGGAGCAGAGGGAATTTATTATGTTTTCTTTGCAGATAAGCACCTCAAATGGGAGCAGGGATATCAACTTGGGGCTGCAGTTCCCACATTAAGTATTATAGTACAATGGTCATTCCTGTTTCTCATATTTATAGTTAGATTAATCAGGTTCTTTAGATACACAGAGATTGTATTCGGCATCGATAGGTAATCTTCAACCACTTCAAAGACCGGTAGAATATGACATTTAAATACTTTAGGATTCTGTTGACATGAGGCATGATTATTCATGACAGCACCAACCAATTTGGAAGAGAATGTTCAGCCCTGAAGACACTCCACTTGGAGCTTGTTTTCTTTTTGGCAAAACTGGCCTTTAGGCAAGGAACTACCCATGCATGAACGTCTGACAAAATGAATGGTGTCCAGACTGGACATTCAGGGTACAAGAAAAAAAGACTGCCAAAACTTTCAAAGACAGAGTATGACACTTTTGAAAAATTTTCTTGCCTCTGAAAATGGTCTGTCAGTTACTCTAGGCCTTAACCAAAGTTGGATGCTTCAACATTGCAAATGAGACTTTGGGTGATTGCCAAGATAGTCAGTTGTCTCTGTGATCTACTGCACATTTTGGAAACTGCTTGATTACACTTCCTACCTACTCAAGTAATATTATCTTCCTTCTCAGAACTTCGATGGGGTTTACAGATTTGTTGTAATTACTTCCTTCTTATGGTTTACCAAAGTCATTTCTAATATAAGGCTTAGACTCCTTGGGATATAATGATTATTGAAACATTTAGCATATGTTCCTTGCTTACTAGTGTTTATGCTGGTTGTAGTTCTAATTTTGATGCTTGATAGTTATTCCCATTGTATATAGTTTTGTATTGGGTTTGTAACTCTCTTACATATTTGTGCATGATTTTTTTCCTATGCTTTCCAAATAGATAAAGATAGCCTGATCAGTCCGTAGACAGAATAATAAAACTTGCAATCTGGAACAGGTACAAAAATAGATATATAGACCAAGAGGATCAAGTAGAAAATCCAAATACAAACAGTTATTCCTATGGTTATATGGACTTTTTTTTCTATTTTTTTTATTGAGAACAGGAGAAAAAAAAAACAAGTTTCCACCTCCTCCCAGCCTCCCATTTCCCTCCCCCTCCTCCCACCCTACGCCCCCTCCTACCACCCTTCTCCTCCCCCAACTCCTTTCCCCCTCCCTCTCCAGTCCACAGAGCAGTCAGGGTTTTCTGCCCTATGGTAAGACCTAGGACCTCCCCCTCCGTCCATATCTAGGAAGGTGAACATCCAAACTGGCTAGGTTCCCACAAAGCCATCACATTACGTAGGATCAAACCCCCGTGCCATTGTCCTTTGCATCTCATCAGCCATCATTGCTCGCCATGTTCAGAGGGTCCAGTTTTATCCCATGTTTTTTCAGTCACAGTCCAGCTGGTCTTGGTGAGCTCTCAATAGATCAGCTCCACTGTCTCAGTGGGTGGGTGCATCCCTCGTGGTCCTGACTTCTTTGCTCATGTTCTCCCTCCATCTGCTCCTCATTGGGACTTTGGGAGCTCAGTCCAGTGCTCCAGTGTGGGTCTCTGTCTCTATCTCCATCCATCACCAGATGAAGGTTCTATGATGATATGCAAGATATTCGTCAGTATTGCTCTAGGATAGGGTCATTTCAGGTTCCCTATCCTCAACTGCCCAAGGAACTAACTGGGGACCTCGGCTTGGGCACCTGGGAGCCCCTCTAGGGTCAGGTCTCTTGCCAACCCTAAAGTGGCTCCCTTAACTAAGAATTGTGGTTCTGTGCTCCCCTGTCCAACCTTCCTTAAAAGTCAAAGCACTTACACTGGAGTAAAGAAAGCATCTTTAAGGATCGATCCTGAGAAAACTGGGCATCTACTTGCAGTACAATGACATTTGACCCTTTCTTTTTCTTTTCACAAAGATTAGATATAAATGTACCAAAGACCTAAATCTGAATCCTGAAACAGTAGAAACACTGGAAGAAAACATAGGTAATACCTTACAAGTTATAGGTATAAGTCTGGATTTTTCAAACATCCTTCCATTTGCCATGGAACAGAGGCCAAGTATTGGCAACTGTACCTTCATAAAACCAAAAGTCTTCCATACTGCTATGGAAATAATGCGTGGTGTGGATAGGTATCAGTAGAACAGAAGAGATTAATAGGCAAAGATATATCTAACTTATTCTTTCTTCTGTCAGTATTGATTTTGACCATCATGTCAAGGAAGTCTGTAGGAGACTTCTTCACAAAAAATAGTAAATGAGTTAGTCAGTTGGTTTGAAAAGGTCAACAAAGAGAAAGGCATATCATTAATTTTAATTAAGAATGTAAATGGAATTTTCACTTACTTTAATTCACTGATAACAGGAATGAAAATCTCATGAACACTAAAAGTGAATTAAATGTATACTAATACTTTTCCAACAGTCAGCCATTTTATAGAATTATTCTTATATGAATTGTTTGATCTATGCTTTTGTAAATTCAAAGAGAATAATGTATTTGGATGTGAATCATGATCCAATATCTTAAACAAAATAACAATCATATATTCATATTTTTTCTATGTAAACAATTATAAATAAGCCTAATACTTCAGTAATGTTTTATTAAGTAGTTCAAATATATATAATAAAGTATATATATATTGTTTTTTATTAACTAGAGTATGCAAAGTAACAAGAATTCAAACATTAGAGAAAGCAAAATAACATAGAAACAGATTGTGTTATACTTACACAGGTTTGGAAGTTACTAGTACTAGTCATATTAAAACTTTCTATGGTGTGATTAACTTCTTTGATCTTAAGACATGGTGAGTGGAGGCATGGGAATTATGATTTCAATGTCTAACAGTGTAGGAGAAACTGAGGTCTTTGTGCTCGAAGAAAAGTACTAGGGTACTGGGATGTTAACCACATGGGGTTGTTCCTTCAAATACAGTAATGCATAAACTGATATCAGCCCACAAGGCTTGGGGCTTGGGTGAACTTTGTGATAGAGACTAGACCAGAACCTCACCTAGGCCCTTATTGTGATCATGTTTATCTCACCAGTCTATAGAACCAAACTTAATGGACGGTGTTGCATGCAGTCATTCTATAGCACCCATCATTTTGGAATTTGTCACATGTAGTCAATGTATAGAACCCATCTTTATGTAATGTGTCACATGTACTTTATAAAGAATTTTGATGTATTCACATTGGATCTTTTATTTTGCTTACTTTGTGATTTATTGTGTACATCGCATGGAGTTAATAAACCCCAGGCCAGTTTTCACTGAATTGTGTGGTGCCTAAATATTGCAAGAATAAATTCCTTGGTGCCAGACTAGCAAAGATTATTTAGTAATTTTGAAGCAAACTACCTTATTGCCTCCTGTTAATCATTATCCTGCTGACCACAGTGGATGCAGAGATGCATACAAAACTGTGCTACATATGTAGATCCTGTCTCAATATTTTTTTATTATTTTAGTTTCATGGGAGATACCTCAGGCAATAATGTGTTCTCGGGGAAAGCCTATTGATCTAAGTGCACTGCCCTCTTCTATATAATGTACTAGATGTGGGCTATAAACTTGTCAATCTTGCAGTGTAGGAATGGAAACAAGAGGATCCCTGGGCCACGGTAAACTGTTAAACTAAGATACTTGAGAAGCTTCAGTGCAATGAAAGAACATGTATAAAAAGCAACCTGTTGATGCCTGAGAACTGACATAAGAGGATGAACTTTTCTCTCCAAATGCATGCTGCTGAAGCACAATATTGATGAGGATTAAGAAAATGTGTAGGACTTAGGAAAAGAAAAAGGTGACAACATAGTCAGGTAACTTTGACTGTCTAAAACTCACTGTTTGTGGCAAAATCAAATTTCACTAGTTATATTTTTGCTGACAGAATTTAAATTGAAACATCCTTTTTGAAACACTTTACATATGTAGGCCAACCTGAAAATACTGACAAATTACCATGGTATTTAAACCTTTACTGGAAGTGTTAATTAACAAATTACCATTTAGTGCACTGTGAAAATCTTCTCCCTGCAATTAAGATGTATAAATTCAATGGAGAGTTGTTGGTTACCAGCTATTAGAAGAGGCACTATTGCATTATTGGGGATAGCATGGCAGGTCTTGTCTATTAATAATGCATACAACTTCAGCAAAGCTCCTCCACCAATGGCTCAAGGAACACAGCAAAAGAGGTGCTCAGTATGTTTCTTAGAGTTAATGAATTGTTGTAATAAGAGCGGTTGGGCTACTTTCCCAGCACCCGGCCGCCCCCACGGCTAGCATTACCCAAAATAATTACATGGAAACTGTATTCTTTAAACACTGCTTGGCCCATTATATCTAGCCTTTTCTCGGCTAACTCTCGCACCTGGACTAGCCCATTTCTTATAATCTGTGTAGCCCATGAGCTGGCTTACCAGGAATGATCTTAACCTGCGTGTGCCTGGAGTGGCAGAATCATGGTGACTCCTTGACTCAGCTTCTTTCTCCCAGCATTCTGTTCTGTTTACTCCGCCTACCTAAGGATTGGCCTATCAAATGGGTCTAGGCAGTTTCTTTATTAATAAGAAATCACTCCCACATCATTTCCCCTTTTTCTGTTTAAACAAAAAAGAAAGGCTTTAACTTTAACATAGTAAAATTACATATAACAAAACAGTTATCAAGCAAGAATTAGAGTTATAATATTTCTATCTTTTATCTTTTATCATTACAATGGAAAACTATAATTATCTATCTATTCTTCAACTCCATCAAAGACTCCAGAAGAATACAATATTACTTAAGCAAACAAAAAGTAAGCAACTTTTAAAACTCTAGAAATGACAGAGACATCTCGCTGCCTGTACAATCACCCAACGTTCCTCTGTACCGTTGGGGCATCCAGCTTCAGCCATCAGGCCCATAGTATCCAGCAGACATTTCCATGAAGCAGGCAATTTCAAAGACAGTTCAGTCACTATCTGCTGTGTCCTGCAGAATGTCTCACAGACTCTTTCATGAGTCATGAATCCCAAAACACCGTCTCACCTTTTGGCAAGTTCAGCAGTCCTCTCTCTGCGGGTTCTCTGTGTCCATTTTATGCAACAGTCTAGGCAAGAGCAGTTTCTTGCCCAAATGGCTATCAAACTCCATAAGGATCCTCTTCGATGCCCATCTTCCTCTCGAAGTAGATTGGTGCTGCTAGGAGCAGAGTGTCTCATTGTCATGAAAAGTCTTAAGTTATTAAAATATTTTAAATGCCATATTCTGTAGCCTTTGAGAGATATGAAGAATGCCTATCTGAAATATATCTCTATATATCTAGAAAATCTAAGTAACATGACTACAAACTTGACTATTATTTATGATTATCCATCAACAACCTATATTTCCTAATTATACATTACATTTTAAAAATGAACTACACAATCACAACACCTTATTCAAGATCACAAATACATATACATATAAAAAATGACCTTAAAATCCATACCAATGAAATAGAGAGTAGCTAAGTATATGAGGGTACTTAGAGAAACCATATCTTGGGTTGCTGGGGAAAGGAATTGATGTGGTCCTATTTCAATTAACAACTTAAAACTTCATTAAAGCAGCACCAGATACATTAAGCACACAACTAAAAAATTACATTTGAGTTGAAATACTGTTTCTAATAAAATACAGCACTAGACATACTTCATTTTACCTTCAGGAAAATGTGTTAGTTTTGGAATATTCCTTTTTATTATTTTATTTTTTTTCCTTTTTTTAAAATTTTTTATTGAGAAAAAGAAAAAAAAAGTTTCCGCCTCCTCCCAGCCTCCCATTTCCATCCCCCTCCTTCTACCCTTTCCCCTCCCCCTACCCTTCTCCCCCTTCCTCTCCAGTCCAAAGAGCAGTCAGGGTTCCCTGCACTATGGAAAGTCCAAGGTCCTCCCCCCTCCGTCCATGTCTAGGAAGGTGAACATCCAAACTGGCTAGGCTCCCACAAAGCCAGAACATGAAGTAGGATCAAAACCCAGTGCCATTGTCCTTGGTTTCTCATCAGCCCTCATTGTTCGCCATGTTCAGAGAGTCCGGTTTTATCCCATGCTTTTTCAGTGACAGTCCAGCTGGTCTTGGTGAGCTCCCAATAGATCAGCCCCACTGTCTCAGTGGGTGGGTGCATCCCTTGTGGTCATGACTTCCTTGCTCATGTTCTCCCTCCTTCCGCTCCTCATTGGGACCTTGGGAGCTCAGTTCAGTGCTCCAGTGTGGGTCTCTGTCTCTATCTCCATCCATCACCAGATTAAGGTTCTATGGTGATATGCAAGATATTCATCAGTATGGCTATAGGCTAGGGTCATTTCAGGTTCCCTATCCTCAGCTGCCCCATGAACTAACTGGGGATTTTTACTATGTTGATCCTCCCAATCCAAGAGCCAGGCTTCTTTAGGTATATGAAGTTGTGTTTCACTTGGAATGTTTGTTTAATTTTACAACCCAACTGCTATCTTTCCACCTACCTCTACATCTAGTTTGTGCAATTTGCTTTCATTGCAGCAAGGATAGAGGGAATGTCCATGAAGTCATTCAGAGGAGTAAGAATGAGCATGAAAAGCAGGAAGTAAATGATAAAGGAAACATTTTCTTCAATCTGAATTAATGAGATAATTTTTCCTGGACTGTGGAGGAAGCCAAAGCCAAAGGCCCTGGTTGAGTTGATTTGTCACTGAAGTGAAATGAAAGTTTATTTATTTTCTTGAGTTGGCATACTTGATTCAACTTATCATTGTTTAAATTTTATTTTTCTAAAAGAGAATTATTATCTCCTTCTTAATGTCACAATGGCCAAAATGTAGAAATGATTTTGTGAATAGTAACACTACTCTACTTTAATGGAAAGCTAAAAATGGATGTTGTCCAGGAATATCCTATGCAGAAGGATTCTCCTAAGTTTGAGCTTAATAAAATCTAATTCTTTGCAATAAGGGCTGAGGTTTTTTTCTTTTCTTTTTTTTTTCTTTTTCTTTTTTTTTTTACGGTGGTTGTAGGCTTTTTTTTTTCTTTCCTGTAATTTGAAGTTCTATAAGAAAAGCTATTTCCGGGTGGGGTAGAGTTATGTGCAGGCATGTCATAGATCTGAATATTTAAAAAGAAATGTGGAGAAGATTTAGTGTGAATGGCCACAATAGAATTTAAGAATTTGAACAGTGGAGTAAAGAACACTTTTCTTGAGTCAATGAGTTAATGCATTAAATCTATCCTTTTATGACAGCACTAAACCTGAGTATCAAGCCAAGAAACATATCTGCACAGTTGTTGACAAAAAGTAGTGACTGATTGTTCCTTTTACTTTGAATGATCAACAACAATAAAAATATGTCCATCAATTATCAATCTAATGGCAACTTAGCATTTGAATCCTTCATGGTAGATGAAAATCAGTCTTCCCATGAACATCAGAGACAAAATCCAGAATGTTAGGCTACATGAACAAATATTGAAATTAATCACTCTTCCACTAATTATTTCATAAGTCTTTGAGACACACAAATATCAAGAGTTTCACACACCTTAGGCTAAGTTCTTTGGGCAGCATAGTAGTAGGTCATGGACTCTGTGTGAGTCATGTGCCATTTCCCTGAAAAGCATAGAATATCTCAATGTTTCATGCTTTGTACATAACTCTACAATTATTTTCTTATTTGTTAAAATAGGTGGTTTGCCATATGTATCTCCATTATCATGTAATGATTAAATAAAACTGTTCTTTGAATGGTTCAAACACAAAAACCCACATACACACACACACACACAGAATTCTTATTCTGTTTTCTCTTACTTCAATTACCTCACACTTCTCAGATATTTATGCTAAGATTATCAAAGATTTCCCAACCAAGAAGTTTCTTTTACAGATCCGTGTTTTATTTCATTTTTTCAAAAAAAAATTTCTTCTCTGACTTTGTAAATTCATTCTATCAGTGTGACTATAGATAACTTTGGAAAACAGTGGAACTCCAGGGATCTGTACAGTTAGGAAAAATAGTGAAGGTAATGTCTCTCTACACAGAAAATCTCTCAATTTCCTATAGTTCAGAATAGAAGTGTAAAACCATATAAGTGAGCTCTTCCTTCAGAATTCCCAATGAATGGAGAATATCTAGTTCAGGCTCAGTGCAGGAAAACATATAAGATGTGAATTAAGGTTAAATGTTTAGAAGTAGGACTTTATAAAATAAATAGAAATCATAGTTTAACAAATAAAGAAACAAATAAAAATGAAGGAGAAGCCCACAATTTTAGAAGGAATCTTTGCCAACTCTACAGCTTACAGGATTAATATCCAGAATATTAAAGAACTCAAATAACAGAGGCAGAACCTACGTACTACATTCAAGAGGTTGTACCTGGTGTATTTTTTTAAATGAGAGAAAAAGATGGAAATTGCTCAAAAAGTATCTTGAAAATGTCTGTCTGCAGTAGTTATTTGGGAAATGCACATCAAAGCACTGCTTAGATTTCTTATTACCCCTGACATAAGGGCAAAGATAAAAAACACAACAAACAGGAAATATCAGAAGGGGTAAAGGGAATATGCAACACTCATTCACTCTTGGTAAAACTGCTAAATCATACAACTCTGCAAAACAGTGTGGATAATTTTCAAAAAGCTGACAGTAAATGTAGCGTATGAAGTAACTGTACCACTGCTTGTAACATAGCCAAAGGATCCAAGTAATTCTCTTTTTATTAATCTTATGGTTAATTCTATCACTTTTAGTATAATTGCTATTAATCTCTCCTAAAACATTAGCACAACTTCTTTGCCAAGGTTCAATGTTTTCCCACAACATTTTTTTTTTATTTCCTCAGTAGTAAAAGGCACTATTATCTCTGCTGGGTCTATACCTGATAATTGACAAAGTTTCAATTTAGCTTTTATAATTAACCCAGAGACTTTTTCACATAAGTTTTTGATTTTTTACTTCTTTTATGTGGAAAAATGTCCATTCAAGGATAATATTGTCCCTCTACATTAAAAATTGGTGTAGGAGAAATTCCAAAAGGCTATATGACTAGAATATAATTAAGATTTGGATTCATCCTATCCACATGTGTGTACTGTAATTTCTCCCCAACTGTTGTCAATACCTTTTCTCCTTCAGCTATTAATTCTCTGGGACTAGTCAAGTCTTTATCACCATCTAAGATTTTGTTTAAATGAATAATTAGATCTGGTGCTATCCCAACAGCTGGTTGTAGCCTGGAAATGTCTCCTAACAATCTTTGAAAGGCATTAAGAGTCCACACCTGCTCTCTCTTAATTTGTGCCTTTTGTGTTCTAATTTTCTGTAAACCTATTTTATAACCTAGGTACTTGATAGAATCTCCTCTCTGTATTTTTTCAGGAGCAATTTGTCATCCCCATTTATGCAAAACATTCTTTACTTCCTTCATTCTTTCTAAAGTATCTACATTTGATTTAGTTAACAAAATGTCATACATATAATGGTAAATTATAGGCTTAGGAATTTGCTTACATTTTATTTCCAATGGCTGACTGACAAAATATGGATACAGAGTAGGGCTACTGAGAATTCCCCTTGTGAGAAGGGTCCATTGATATCACCTAGTAGGCTGATGGTTACTATAAGTAGACACTATAAAGGCAAATTATCTCTATTATTTTTCTTGTAAATGTATAGTGAAGAAACAGTCTTTCAAATCAATAACTATAAGAGGCCATCCTTTTGTTAATAGAGATGGCAGAAGAATTGTAGAGGGTTCCTCTTTCCTATCAGACTCTTTTATTTATTCTCCATGCTTATTCCATCATCCAGAATAGTATGTTTGTTTTTTTTTTTTTTTTTTTTTTTACAGAAGGCTCTGGGTATCTTAATTTTCCTGGTGAAACATGTTCTCCATAGTGACTGGGAATGACTGGACCACTTTTTGCTTGGAAACCTGTGATAATCTTCTCAAGGAATTTCCCAATGATATCAGGTTGCTTTGTCTGTCCTTTGTTGATCTGCTTTCATTGGTTCAAAGTTGGCCTTTGTCATACCTTCTACATATACCTGAGTGATGAGTCCTCCCATTCTTATCATTCTTAGAGGAAATATTAATCCTAGGAATTCCTTGTGTACAATCTCTTCTCAGATGTCCTATTCTACCAAAATTAAAACATTGGGCATTTTTATGTGTCCTTAATGCCTTTCAAAATTGCTTCTCCTACAGAAGATTCAGTATAATAGTCAAATGTCTCAATGTTCATTGTATGCAAGATCCATTCATCCATTGGTGCTAATTTAACCTATAAAGGCCTAAGTATCTTTTTGTATTCTAAGTTGGCATTTTCAAAGGTCAGAGATATAATAAGTACTCATCTAGCATCTGGGTCTGCTCCTTCTATTTGAACAGCCTCAGTTAATCTGTGTAAAAAGTCATTAAAGGGTTCTCTCTGGCCTTGTTTAACCATAGTATATGATTCACTTCATATTCCTAGTTCTTGAATCCTGTCATAAGCATTTAAGGCTGCTTTGTGGCATAGGAACAAGATTTCTTCCTTGTAAAGTGCTTGAACCCATCATTCAACATAAGTGCCCTCGCCAAGAATTTGATCTTGGGAAGTCTCAAGTCCCTTTGCTTTTCCATGTTGTTCTAAAATTTTAGCCTCTTCCCTGAAATAACATTCAAACATAAATGGAGCTCATTATCCAGTACTGCCAAAACTAACTGAAGCCAGTTGTGTGATGTCACCTTAATGCTTAAAGCCCATGTCTTTATCAACTCTTAAACAAATGTGGAATGCAAGCCATAAGTTACTACAGCTTGCTTAATTTATTTTAGATCATTCATTCCTATAGGTATACATTTACCTTCTTTGGTTCCTTTTGGGCCTGTAGATCTTGATGTTTCATCAGAGTAGATTACAGGTAAAGAAGCTAAAACCCTGGATAAGTCATCTCTGACAGCTGCTGGTGATGATAAATCCTGTCCTTGTGACTTCTTTCCCTGTTCATCAGCTCTAAAAATTTCCTCAATCATTTCAAATCATTTTACTATTATCTTTTGTACAGCCTTAGTCTCCTGGCCTGTAGACTGAGTTTTCTGTCTCGTCTGATTTCTGTCCAGCAGGTCCCACAGCCATTTAGCTCCAAAGAAAATCACTCAGAGATCTACATAAGTTAGAAACTGATTGTCCCCTCAACTCAGGCTTCTTGTTAACTTATATTAGCCAATTATTCTTATCTATGTTAGACACATGGCTCAGTACTCTTTCAGCAGGGCAGATCACATCCTGCTTCTTCGGTGTCTGGAAAGGACTGGAGAGGAATGGGCTTCTACCTTCCCAGAATTCTCCTGTTCCCATTGCTCCACCTCTACTTCCTATCTGGTTGTCCCACCTATACTTTCTGCCTGGCTACTGACCAATCAGCATTTATTTAAAATATAATTGACAGAATACAGAATTGTCCAACACCATTGGCCTATATATATTACTAGTGATTTCACAGACACCCCTAGTGTTTGTTCCTCATTTTGTACATGTGATTCCAAGGTCTGAAAGTTTTTTGTTTAAGATAAAACCTCTTCTTTAATATTAAAGATAACATGCTCTTATTTGGATAGTGTGTAGAATGACATCCTGAGGAGATACTCTATCTGCTAACCTATCATAACTTTTTAACAAATTTTAAATATCAGATTCAGCTATATGAATTCTTTCAAGTAATTTCTCAGAACCCTTAGACATAATTTGTCTGTCAAATTATGGTTAAACTTTTCAAGTGTATTAATTTTTTCAGGTAACTTTTGATTTTTGATGTCATTAATACTGTTAACAATCTGTTTATTATTAGTTTATAAAGACTGTATCATTTCTAAAAGTGCCTAATTCTTGGCTCTGTTATCAAACCATTTTCTGAAGGGTATAATATGAAAAAAACACTGAGTCCCAATATCATCATAACCATAGAAGCTTTGCAAAATACAATTCATAGTACTAGCAAAAAAGTTACTAATAATTTTAATGTTAATGTAGTTTGCCATATTGATTTATTAATTACCTGTTATGAGATCTGGTAAATTGTTTTAGCTGTAATAATTTTTATTAACCAGCAGATATCTGGTTGCAGAGTGGCGACTAGCAGTGATGCAACAAGTAGCAACAGGAATGGTCCCTAGCCACTATTGTTTCCTGCTTTGGTACTGGTTAAATAGTGAGAAATATAATTTGCTTGACAAATTGTAAGCGATTAAATTAATTCTGCACATGGAGCAAGAAGCCCGGAACTCACAGGCAGGGAGCATAAACCAGAAGCTGCACAAGAGACACAATGAAGCAAGAAATGCAGTAGTAGGGAAGGAGGATAGTCACAACCTTTGGAAATTTTCAAGTTGCTGCACATAGTTAGCTCTGCTGTGGTTGTGGAATTGCTGATTCTTGATGTAGGTTGACTCCAAGTTTTCTGAGAAACCTCCACACAGATTTCCAAAGTGGTTACACAAGTTTGCATTTCCACCAACAATGGATGAGTATTCCCCCTACTCCACAACCTCTCCAGTGTAGCATATCATTGGTCTTCTTGATTTTAGCCATTCTGACTGGTATAGGATGGTATCTCAAAGTTGTTTTTTGATTTGCATTTTCCTGATCGCTAAGGAGGTTGAACATGACCATAAATGTTTTTTGGCCATTTGAAATTCTTCTGTTGAGAATTCCCTGTTCAGTTTAGTACCCCACTTTTTAATTGGGTTAGAGTTTTAATGTCTAGTTTCTGGAGTTCTTTATATATTTTGGAGATCAGACCTTTGTCTGATGTGGGTTTGGTGAAGATCTTCTCCCTTTCAGTAGGTTGCCTTTTTGTTTTAATGACAGTGTCCTTTGCATTACAGAAAACATTTGTTCAACTATGTTCATAGCAGTACTATTCCTAATGGCCAGAACCTGGAACCAACCTAGGTGCCCCTCAATAGAAGAATGGGTAAAGAAGGTGTGGCACATAGATACTTTAGAGTTCTACTCAGCTGTAAAAAGCAATGATATCTTGAACTTTGCATGCAAATGGATGGAAACAGAAAACACTATCCTTAGTGAGGTAACCCATATCTAAAAAGAGGAATATGGTATGTTCCTCTCATAATCAGATTCTATCCATAAACAAAGGACATTGAGCCTATAGTTCGTGATCCTAGAGACACTAAATAAGAAGGTGAATCGAAAGAAAAAAAATATTTATCCTCCTGGATATTGATATTTATTTATTTATTATGTATACAATATTCTGTCTCTGTGTGTATGCCTGAAGGCCAGAAGAGGGCGCCAGACCTCTTTACAGATGGTTGTGAGCCACCATGTGGTTGCTGGGAATTGAACTCAGGACCTTTGGAAGAACAGGCAATGCTCTTAAGCACTGAGCCATCTCTCCAGCCCCCTCCTGGATATTGAAAGTTGAAAAGATAGTCAGGCAAAAGTTGTGAGCAGGGGAGTGGGGGTTAATTGGGGGGAGGAGGAGATGGGGAGAGAGAAGGGAGAACAGGAGGATTGGAGAGAAATTGGGGCAAGGAGATAATTGAGATGGAGGAAGGGTGGATATGGGAGCAGGAAAGAAGTTATTCTAATCAAGGGAGCCATTTTAGGGTTAGCTAGAATCTTGGCTATAGAGGGGTTCCCAGGTGGCCAAAGGGATTTCCCCAACTAGTTCCATGGGCAGCAGAGAAGAGGGTGCCTGTACTGGCTTTATCCTATAGCCACATTGATGAATATCTTGCATATCACCATTAAACCTTCATCCGGTGATGGATGGAGATAGAGACATAGACCCACATTGGAGCACTGGACTGAGCTTCCAAGGTCCAAATGAGGAGCAGGATGGAGAACATGACCAAGGAAGTCAGGACTGTGAGGGGTGCTTTCACCCACTGAGACGGTGGGGCTGATCTAATGGGAGCTCACCAAGGCCAGCTGGACTGGGACTGATGGAGCATGTGATCAAACTTGACTCTCTGAATATGGTTGATAATGAAGGCTGACTGAGAAGCCAATGACAATGACTGAGTTTTGATTCTACTGCATGAACTGACCTTGTGGACACTAATCTGTTCGGGTGCTCACCTTCCTAGACCTGGATGGAGGGGTGAGACATTGGACTTCCTACAGTGCAGGAAACCCTGACTGCTCTTAGGACTGGAGAGGAAGGGCGAGAGGGATTGGGGGGAGTGGGAGGGTAATGGGAGGGGGGAGGTGGAAAGTTTTAATAAATAAATTAATGAATGAAAGGACTGCTTAGGTAAATGTAAGCCAAGCAGGCAGAGTTGGGAAACTTTTCTGGGTTGTGGACTGGTTAGGCCTTTAGGCTGTCCACCCCTTAGGTGTGGAATCCGAATCCACTTGGGCCACCGGATGAAGAAGGACGCTTAAAAGAAATCCCATACTAGCTCACATTTGAGAATAATAGATGGTTATTTATTTAGGGGTAGACTCACAGATCACAATTCTCTGCTGGAATGAGGAACAGCAACCAAATCCCGCAGCCAGAATCGAGGTCATACATGTGATTTACATAGGCATAATAGTATAAGAGACCAAGCCAAACTGGGTGGGTAGCTTGAAGGCTGATGGTGGTAGGAATTCCTGCAGCAACCTTTATAGTGATCTTCTTTATCTCATCAGTCTATCGAACCTTACTTAGTGGAAGGTGTTGCATGCAGTCATTCTATAGCACCCATCATTATGGAATGTGTCACATGTACTCAATATATAGGACCCATCTTTATGGAACCTTTCACCTGTGTTTTGTAAAGAGTTTTGATGTATTCACATTGGATCTTTATTTAGCTTACTTTGTGATTTATTGTGTGGATGGCATTGAGTTAATAAACAACAGGTCAGTTTTCACCCAATTGTGTGGTGCCTAAATATTGCTAGAATAAACTACTTGGTGCCAGACTAACAAAGATTATTTAGTCATTTTGAACCAAAATACCTTCTTGCCTCCTGCGGATCATTACCCTGTTGACCATGGTGGTAGCAGAGATACACATAAAACTGTGCTACATATGTAGATCCTGTATCATTTTTTATCAATTTAGTTTCATGGGAGATACCTCCTTTAACAAAGTGGTTTCAGGGTAAACCTGTAAATCTAATTTCATTGCCATGTTCTATATAATGTGCTGGATGTGGATTATATACTTGTTTTTCTTGAGGTAAGAAAATGATAACAAGATGATCCCTGGGAATCAGTAAAATGCTAAACTAAGGTATTTGAGAGGCTTCAGTGCAAGGAAATAACATGTCTGAAAAACCAGCTGAATGGCTCCTGAGAATTGACATAAGAGATGAAATTTGAGGGTTCCTGAGTGGTGTGGGAAGTTCTTCTTTATATGTGTTGCTTTTATTGTTTAATGAATAAAGCTTCTTGTGGTCAATGGATTAACAGAGTAAAACAAGGTGGGAAATCCAAACAGAGATGCAGAGAGAGAGAGAAGGCAGAGTTGGAGAGAAGCCATGTAGCCACCACAGGAGACAGATGCCTTGATAGGAGCTCAGCAAAAAATTTCCAATAGGCCACAAACTTGTGGTGACGCACAGATTAATGGAGATTGGTTATTTCAGGGTATAAAAGATAGCTAAAATATACATAAGTTATTACCAAACAGTATTGCAAATGATATTGTTTCTGTGTGTTTATTTCAGGGTTGGAATGGCCATGAATGAAGGATCAGTCTCTGTCAACACCTAATCTTGGTCCTACATATACATGCCACTTAAGGCCAATTGATGAGGGTTGTATATCTTGGGAAAAAGAAGAGACAACAAGGTCAGTTAACTTTGCTTGTCTAAAACTCACTGTCTGTAGCAAAATTTAATTTCCTTTTTTAAGTTTCTGCTGAAAAAATTAAATTAAAATTTCCTTTTGAAACACTTTATGTATGCAATTCAACCTGAAATTGCTACCAAGTTACCTTGATAGAAAGCTAGATACCTCCCCTAGAAGTGATGATTAACAAATTACCATTTAGCACACTGTGAAAATTTCCTACCTGCGATCAAGACATATAAATACAATCAAGAGTTGTTGGTTACCAGCTATTAGAAGAGGCACTATTGTATTATTGAGAATAGTTTGGCAGGTCATGCCTAGTAATTATGGATACAACCATAGGGCAGCTCCTCCACCAATTACTCAAGAAACACAGCAAAAGAGGGGTGCAGAAGTTTCTTAGGGCAAGAAAATAAGGATAATGGCTGTGAAACAATGTCTCCTAAAAATAGCTGTATAATAAACACTGGGACAATAACAATATCAGTGGACATGTTAACATAGAGAAGAACAAAGTTTGCAGCTTCCCACCCATAGTTATAAACTACTGGTGACTAGAGATGGCTATGAGAAAGAGAATTAGTAAACCTGGTCTACAGAGTGAGTGCCAGGAAGTGCTCTAAGCTACACAGAAAAACCCTGTCTTAAAAAAACCAAAATTAAAAAAAAAACACCAAAAGACAAATTCAAAATAAACAAATCAACAACCAAACCAAAACAAAAAACAAATATAATATTGTTTGCTATGCTATCACAGATCATCCCTGGACACTTCCTTCAACCCCAGTAGACTTCTGGTCCTCAGGAGCAGGCCACACCAACCATGAGTAACCTTCTTGCCAATAGAACATCACTGATCTCTGATTCATGTTCACTAGGTTCCTGCTCCAGGCCTTGGTTATCCGTACTAGTTCCTGGCCCTGCTGCTGAGCCTTGCCCTCAACCGTAGAGGACTTAACCCACTCAGAAGTAGGCCACAACAGCCAGAACCAATTGGTGCATAGCACAACTGTTATCAGAGAGACTTCTCCCAGCAACTATGGAAACAGATTCAGAGACCAACAGGCAAACATTCTCCAGGTTTAGCCTGGAGAATTCTGCAGGAGAAAGGAGGAAAGATTGTAGGACACACTGGTGTCAAGGTACCACCTGAAAACCCACAGAAATATCAAACCTGGGCTCTTGGATTTAAAAGAGGCTGATCTGGTAACCATGGAGCCTCATGGGACCTCTGCATATATGCTACAGTTGTGTAACTAGGTCTTCATGTGAGTCTCATACCAGCGAAAGCAGGTAATGCTTCTAACTTTGTTGCCTAATTTTGGGACCCATTCCTCCTACAGGATTGACTCATCTAACCTTGCTGATGGAGGGGTTGTCTGGTGACAGTGCAGCTTGATATACCTTGGCTGGTTGATATCCATGGCCTGTATCTGAGTAGAAAAAATGGAGGGGTAATGGATAGGGCAATGGGAAGTAAAAGGAAGTAAGGGGAGGGGCTAGGAAGAGGGGAGGGACAGGACAAGAAGATTAAATTAGGATTTAAATATCAGAAAGAAGGAATCTCAGGTACAATATTCTTAGTATTTTCACTCACTGAACTTGTAATTCATACTTATTGTTACTAGCTGACTCCTGTAAACTACATAAAAATATATCCTTTAGGTTCCTTGATGTTAAGGTTAGTATAAAACGTGATAAAAATATGAGAGAATTTGAAAGAACTGGAACATCATTGTATTTTAATATTTAAAATAAACAAATGTAATAATAGAATGCACCCTTTATTTTAATTTAAATGCTGTGAATACTTGACGAGCTACTCTCAATGTTTTGTGCTACATAGAGATACAAAAAAGTCATTGAATGAAGGACTATTTCACTGTTCCAAAACAACCCCTCAGAATAGGAATTTTTCTTTTTATTTGTTTTTGTGTATTCCTATAACAACCTGACTGCTATGTCCCTCCTTCCTCTTCCATTTAGTTTGTGCATATGTTTTTACTCCAGCAACGACAGAGGGAATGTCCATAAGGTATTTCTGTCATTCAGAAGAGTAAGAAGAGCCATGAAGCAAATGATAGAAGAATCCTGTTCTAGTTCAACTTCAATCTGAATTAATGATAAATTTTGCCCTGGACAGTAGAATAACCCAAAGCCAAAGGCACTGTTTGAGTTTGGAGACTCTGTGGAGATTTGTCACACAAAAGAAATAAAAATATATATTTAATTTCTTGAGTTGTCATGTTTGATTCATTTTGGAATAGTTTAAACCTTATTTTTGTAAAAAAGAATTCATATTTCTTTCATAATTTAACAGTGCCCAAAATGTCGAAATAAATTTGTGAATAGGAAAACTACTCTGCTTTAATTTATATCTAAAGAAGTATTTTGTCAGTGGATATCCTATGAAGAAAGATTTTCCTATAAAAATAACTCAATGAAATCTTATTCTTTGCAACAAGGGCTGCTTTTTTGTAGTTGTTGTTGTAAGCTTTTTTTCCTTTCTGGTAAATTGATGATCTATCAGAAAAGCTATTTCGGGGTAGGGTAGATTTATGTACAGGCATGTCATAGATCTGAATGTTTAATAAGAAATCTGTAGAATCTTTAGTGTGCATGATCACACTAGAATTTAAGAATTTGAACAATGGAGAGACAAAAAGTTTTCTTTAGAGAAAATACCACTGAGTTAATGCATTAAGTTAATGGATTAAAACTGTTCTTTTATGACAATACTAAACCTGAGTCCCAAGCCAAGGGACATATCCGCACAGTTGTTGAGAACAAGTTGTGACTGATTCTTCTTTTTGCTTTGGAAAGGTCAACAACCATAAAAATACATCCATCAATTATTAATCTAATGTCAACTTGGCATTTGAATACTTCCTTATTGCTCACTGGTAGATGGAAATCATCCTTTCAAAAAGCATCAGAGCCAAAAGACATAAACTAGGCTACATGATCAAATACTGAAATCATCCACCCTTCTCCTAATTATTTCATAAGTTACAGAACATACAAATATCAAGAATTTACAAACCTTAGGGCATGATTTTGGTCAGGATGGAGGGATTTCAAGGACTCTGTGTGAGTCATGTGTCATTTCGCTGAATCTGAAAGCATAGAATATATCAATGTTTCATGCTTTATTCAGGACTCAACAATAATTTTCTTATTTGTTCAAATAGGCAGATTTCATCTATATTCCCAGTAAAATGTATTGATTAAATACAATTTTTCTTTGAAATTTCCAAGTGTGTGTATGTGCGTGTGCATGCACACACAGACACACACACACACACACACACACACAGGTATATTTTTATTCTGCTTACTCTTATCTCACACTTCTAGACCTTCATGACAAGACCTTCAAAGATTCCCTAACCAAGAAGCTTCTTTTAGAGATCCATGGTTTTTAGCTTTGATTTTTATAAAAAATTTTAGGCTGACTTTGGAAATTTATTCTATCAGTGTGACTATAGGCAGCTTTGAAAAATAGTGGAACTCCTGAGTCCTCTCCAACAGATAAAAGAGTGAAGGCATTATCTCTCTACAGAAATATCTTTCGATGGCCTATAGTTCAGAATAGAAAGTTATAACCACATAAGCAAGTTCTTCATCCAGAACTCCCAACATATAGACAATATCTAATACAGTCACAGTGCAGGCAAACATATAAGACATGAATTAAGATTAAACGTTTACAAGTAGGACTTCACAAAAGAAAAAATAGTATAGTAAAAGAAGCAATAAACTGAGTGAAGACGAAGCCCACACAATGGGGTGACCCTTTGCCAGCTCTACCACTGGTGGGATTAAAATTCACAGTATATAAAGAACTCCAAAAACAGAGTCAGAAACTAAATACTCCATTTAAGAACTTGTACCTGAAATATTTTATTAAATGGGAGAAAGAGGGAAATTTCCCAAAAGGTATCATAAAATTGTCTGTCTCTATTATTCATTTGGAAATGCTTATCAAAGCACTGATCAGATTTCTTCAAACTCCAGTCAGAAGGGCAAAGATAAAAAATATGGCTGCCATCTGGACAAAACTGGCAGCCTCTGGTGGGGAATCAGGAGCTACTGCCATGCACTGCTTTATGTAGTGTAAACCGAAAGGCCGATCGAATGAGACCCCTTTCCTAAGAGGACGTGTACTTGAAGACAACATTAAAACACCAGAATCTTAAGTAGTTGAGAATGTCTCTGACAAGTTGACAGACAGAGATTGTTAACCCCCCTCCGCCAGAGTACATAAACACTAAGAGAAATGGACAGCTGACGAATCAGCTGCAGTTCTCACAGAAAGTCGTCTTGAAGGCTCTCTGGAAGCATCAGTTCTTCTGGCCTTTTCAGCAGCCCATGGATGCTGTGAAACTAAAGCTACCTGATTATTACACCATCATAAAAACCCCAATGGATTTACATATAATTAAGAAGTGGTTGGGAAATATTATGTGAAGGCTTCTGAATGCACAGAAGACTTCAATACAATATTTTCAAACTGTTATTTATACAAGTCTGAGGATGACATTGTTCTCATTGTCCAAACTCTAGAGAAGTTATTTATGCAGAAATTATCTCAGATGCCACAAGAAGAACAAGTTGTGGGTGGTAAGGAAAGAACAAAGATACTCAACAAAAGATACCAACTTCCTTTGCTAAGGATCAAATCCCTCCAAAGCAGCAGAAAATTATTTAAGCAGCAAGAGATTTCTTCTGGATTTTGTGAGCTCTTCTTCTCTCCCTTACACATGGGGCATGAAGCTCCCCCTACCACTGACTCACAAACTGTATTCCAAATCACAAAGCGTATGAAGAGGAGAGAAGATGCCATAAATCCTACCACTTCCATAGTTAAAGCAAGCAGCAAGTCTCCTCCAACAACCAGAGAAATAAAGTCAATGATCATGTTGGTGAAAGAGAACATACTGAAGAGTGTTTTGGCAGACTCTCAGCAACAACAAAAAGTTTTAAAAACAGTCAAAGTGATTGAACAATTGAAGCACTGCAGTGTGATTCTTAAGGAAATGCTGGCCAAGAAACATTTGCCATGGACCTTCCATAGTCCTGTGGATGCTGATGCTTTGGGGCTCCACAACTATTATGACCTTCTCAAAAATCCCATGGATCTTGAAACTATTAAGGGGAAAATGGACAACCAAGAATAGAAGGATGCATGCTGCAGATGTCAGATTAATATTTATGAATTGCTACAAATACAACCTTCCAGATCATGAAGTCGTGGCAATGGCTAGAATGCTTCTGGATGTTTTTGGCACGCATTTTTGCCAAGATTTCTGACGAGCCTGTTGAGTGCATGCATACATATCACCTTACAACAAGCAGTGTGAAAGCCCCCAGTAGAGAGAGTAGCAGCAAGGCCTCCTCGGAGAACTACTCTTCTGAAGACTCTGAAGATGAGCAAGTGCAGCACATCGCCAAGCTTCAGGAATAGCTTATTGGTGTTCATCAGCAGCTACGAGTTCTGTCCCACGTCCCATTATATAAGCTAAAAAAAAAAATGAAAAAACTCTAAAATGGCACCAAAAAGAAAAAAAAAGTTTATAACAGATGAAAATACAAAGAAAAAGCTTCAACTAACCAAACAGAAAGAAAGGCCCCAGAACAATCAACCAAAAAAGAAGCCACCTTTGAAATCTGAAGATGAAGCCCATGAATTATAATGAGAAAAGGCAGTTGAGTCTGGACATCAACTTCCTGGGGAAAAGCTTGGGCACATAGTTCATATAATACAATCAAAGGAGCCTTCCCTGAGAAACTCCAACCCATATGAGATCGAGATTGACTTTGAGACTAGAGAAGTATGTCCTTGCCTGTCTGCAGAAGCGGTCACTGAAACCCCAAGCGAAGAAAGTCGTCTGCTCTAAGAAAGAGCTCCATTCCCAGAAAAAAAGCAAGCTGGAGAGGCGGTTGCTGGACATCAACAACCAGCTGTACTCTGAGAGAAGCCCCAGCCCCTGCCCCTGCCACCTACAACACCAGCTGGTGAGCGGGTCCGCCTGAGTGACAGCAGCAGCAGCTGTGGCAGTAGCAGCAGCAATAGCAGCAGCTTGAGATCCTGAGGTACCTGAGAAGCAGCATTGACTCAAGCTCCTCCGACAGCAGCGATTCGGAACCAGAAATATTTCCTAAATTTACTGATGCAAAACAGAATGATTTACCCCTGAAAGAGAATAAAACGATACAGGTTTCTGTGTAAGATGCAGGCTCTGCTGACCTCAGCTTACTCAGAAGGCTACACCACAATGTGCAGCACCACGGAAGCAATCCCAGCAGGTGAATGGCTACGATGAGTCAGGACATCTGCAGACCATGGAGAAGACTGCATCTGTGCAGACTCAGTCTCTTTCAGGTGATTCCAAACAAGTCTGGAATGGCCCTACTGTGGTGCATACCTCTACTGAGAATCCCACAATGCAAGAGCCAGACTGTCATGTTCATGTGCAGAAGGATATGAAGATTAAGAATGCAGAGTCTTGGAAAAGTTTATGCAAGCCAGTGAAATCATCAAATTTACTAAAATCTTCAGATGAACTTTTCAACCAGTTTGAAAAACTGCAATAGAAAAGGAAGCGAAAGCCCGGACTGAGGAGCAGCAGATGCAGAAACACCTGGAACAGAATCCAAAGGAACCAAAAGTATCTCAAGAGAATCAGAGGGAGCTTGGGAATGGATTGACTCTAGAATCTTTATCAAAAAAATGGAAATCAAGTGTCATGGAGAAGAGCGGGATGAACAGCAGCCATTAGAAGCTCAAGACCAAAGCAAACCCTGGCTTCTCAAAGACAAGAACTTAGCAAGGGAGAAAGAGCAAGAGTGGAGGAGAAGAGAAGCATGGCGGGTACCATTGACATGATTCTTCAAGGTGACATTATGACAATGTTTGAAAATAACTTTGATTATAATTCAGTTTTAAATTAACCTTTAAATTAATGGTACAAATATTTACAATGCATGTGGTAAAGTGATTACTTTCAACCAGCAAGATACCAATCATATATTATGTTTTGACTGCCCTAAAATAATTAAATATTTTTCACATGAATTTTTAATAAATATTTTCATTTTAAATACATAATTTATAAAAAAAGTTTTATAATTTTGATCTCTAATATATTTTTATCATTCTACTGAGGACTATCAACTATGTATTATAGCCCTGATCTAAGCAAGTCTGAAAGGGATCATCTGATTGAAAAAAAATGAAGAATATATAAAAGTATATAAAAAGAAAAAAAAGACAACAAACAGGAACAGTGGGAAGGGGTGAAGGGAAAAGGTAACACTAATTCACTCTTGGAGAGTTTGGTAAATTGTACAACTTTACAAACCATTTTGGATGATTGTCAAGTTGACAGTAAATCTAGCATATAAAACAACTATACCACTGCTAGTCACATGTCCAAAGGAATTGACTTCTTGTTCAAGGACACTTTCTAGGTCATGTTAACTATTGCTCAATTCACAATAGCTGAAAAATGTAAACCACCTTAATACTCTTCAACTGAGGATTGGATATGAAAGTGTTTAACATGTAATATAGAACACAATTCAGCTTTAAATAAAAATAGGTCTTGAAATTTGCAGGTGAATAAAATGAAGCAAGAAAGTTCACATCAAGTGGGACAACCCAGACCAAGACACCAGAAACCACATTTTCTTATTTATCTGTAATTCCCAGCTACAAATTTATAGATCTGAGTTTACAATGTTGAGTAAACAAAGACATCAAGACAGTGTAAAGGAACCATATGCAGGGTAGTCCTGCAGATTGGGAAGTTAATGAGGGATAAAGGTTCTATAAAGATGAAAACAAAATCATAGGGCCAAGGTTCCAAGTGGGGATGAGGGAGATAATTTAATACAACAGGGGAACAGGTCAAGAAGGAGAAATAAGAGCAAAGACATTTGATGAATTTTCTATGGTTCATATTTAAATTAATTTTTAAATTTTATTTTGTGTTTGTACTTTATATTTACCTAAAGTTATACTCAAAACATGTGAATGTAAGTATATACATATACATGTACATAGAAATTTGTATCTTAAAAGAACCTAAGTCACTTGGGCTAATAGACTCCTCACAGGAATGATAGACTAACAAATAGGTAATATAAAGAATGAGAAAACTGCTTTTGAATGATTTGTCAGGCTGACAATGTTACTGCCAAAACAATATAAATTCTGTATTCTGAGCTAGATTTCATCTCAGAAGTTGTGGGTGGGTCCATATGGCTGAAGATGCAGTACAGTTACAACAGCATTATCATAATCTAACTGGATCTAAGATCCTAAATTTTCTTTCTTGTCACTTCTTTCTCCTTGTTCTAGAAAATACTATTTAGGATGCCAAGGAGGAGGAACAAACAACCCTACCCAGAAGAAGCACCTATGAAGAATGACAATAGAAGTATTTCAAGATAAGTAAAAAGGTACAAGAAGTGACACTCTTATTTTAGTGACAACCAATAGTTGTCTGTTAGGAGTCAAGGACTGCATATCAGGAGGCAAATCATTCCGGGTACTGGAAACCTTATCAAGTACCCAGGACTACTGAGGTCATGGAGTTTAGAAAAGTACCTTGTACTACAACTTTGCTAGACCAGAACAATAATCTCCTTTATCTTTATAACCAGAGATAAGTCTAAGTAGAAGCTTCTCATTTCTCTTTACTTCATATGGAAACCATCCCAGAAAACCACGCCTGGACTCGAGGTAGACGACAACAACAGACTGTGGAAGCCAGGTCCCAAAGGATTAATCTACATCTCAGCTTCTGCATCTAGGGATCAGGAAACATCTCTGAAGAGAGTATAGTATTATAATAAAAGCCACAATACCAAGAATTCCCCTGTGCCACATTCTCTGTAAGAATTTATAAAATTAAAGTTGAAAAAAATCAATATCAATCATAATGTTTACACAAAAGAATAATATATGCAGAATACCAGCACTGAACAATGGCCACAAATATCTAATGAGTGTATAAATAAGAAGAATTAGACTATCCCAGAGAAAAGTGCCTCTGTGATTGGTTGTTCAATGCAGAGCAGTAAGCACTGAAACCATAGATATTCAAAGAAGAAAATAACACTCATCAGGTTGTATGTATATATAAATATATATGTATGTATGTATGTATATATATATTAAGTGTGTGTCTAAGTGTGTGTATTATACCTATACATATGCATATTTTTTAAAAAGTATAAAATCTTTAAAGAGACAGAGTAAAGATAGTTATAGTCTAAAAGAAATAAAAAATAAGCCACATAAAAATGGAAAATTCACAGAGGGTCTAGATTATATATTTTATTGTGTTTTCTTTAAAACTTTTGACTGTGAAGGAGCTAAGTACAAAAAAAACCATTTCATTAAATGGTCTGCTAAGTTGAACCTGCATATATGTTCTAAAGGTATCTTGACTTCAGAATTTGGATGTATGGATATCATGCTTTGGAAAAGAGTTTCTTCTTTTGTTTTCACAAAGGATGAGACCCTGTGGATTGCTTCTACCCCAATATGGTATGATAGACCATGCCCTCCTGAAACATTGCTGTGAACACCCTCAAAAAATTACTTCGCTAAACTGCCAACTGAGATGAACCTGGCACACAGGTTACACCATGAAAAACCTGATTAACCGTGCCCCTATATAGTAGAAAGAAGTTTGGAGGGAAATAACTACGTCCATATTCCCAGATATTGTTTATAAATGCTCTTTTACATTTAAAGGGGGATATGATATAGATATGAAAAATTTATATTGGTATAAATTTTACTCTATTGATATAAATTTAAGGTCAATTTTGTTACACGCATATGTATAGGTATTGTGATTGTGTAGTTCATTTAAAAATGTAATATTTAATTAAGAAATATAGGTTGTTAATGGATAATCATCAATAATAGTCAAGCTTGTAGTCATGTTAGTTATTCTAGATATATAGAGATATATTTCAGTTAGATAGGCATTCTTCATATCTTTCAAAGACTACAGACTATGGCATTTATTGCTTTAATGAGTTAGGGCTTTTCATGACAATGAGACATGTCTGCTCCTGACAGCACCAATCTACTTCAAGAAAAAGATGGGCATCGAAAAGGCTTCTTATGGAGTTAGTTAGCCATTTGGGCAAGAAACTGTTCTTTCCTGGACTGTTGCATAAACTGGACACAAAGAACCCACAGAGAGAGGACTGCTGAACTTGCCTAAAGGTGAGATGATTCTTTGGGGTTCCTGACTTGTGAAAGAGTCTGTGAGACATTCTGCAGGACACAGAAAAAAGTGACTAAACTGTCTTTGAATTTTCCTGCTTCATGGAAATGTCTTCTGGATACTATGGAACTGAAGGCTGAAGATGGATGCCCCAACGGTATAAAAGAACTTTGAGTGACTGTCCAGACAGCGAGATTTCTCAACATTTCTAGAGTTTTGGAAGTTGCTTACTTCTTGTTTACTTATGGAATATCATATCCTTCTGAAGTCTTTGATGGAGTTGAAGAATAGATAGATAGTTATTGTTTTCCTTAGTTATGGTAAAAGATAAAGTAGATACAAATATTTTAACTGTAATTCTTGTTTGATAATTGTTTTTATATGTAATTTTACTATGTTAAAGTGAAAGTCTTTCTTTTTTGTTTAAACAAAAAAAAAGGGAAATTATATAGGTGGATCTTCTGTCTATGTGTTAATTTCATTGGTTAATAAATAAACTGCCTTGGCTTTTTGATATGGCAGAACTTAGATAGGCAAAGTATACCAAACAGAATGCTGGGAGAAAGAAAGCAGAGTCAGGCAGATGCCATAATTCTCTGACCCAAGACAGACGCATGTTAGGATATTTCCTTGTAAGCCAACACTTTGTGGTGCTACACAGATTATTAGAAATGGGTTAATCAAGATGTGAGCATTAGCCAATAAGAGGATAGAAATAATGGGCCAGGCAGTGTTTAAATGAATACAGTTTCCATGTAATTATTCTGGGGCTAAGATAGCCATGCGGGAGGTGGGTGGAATGAAAAGCATGCCTGCTCACCTCATTATTACATAGGAGCAGGGAAGAAGATATCTACATTAAGGGAGGCATTTTAGGGTTGGCAAGAGACGTGGCTCTAGAGGGGGTCCCAGGTGTCCACAGTGATGTTCCCAGCTAGGTCCTTGGGCAGCAGAGGAGAGGATGCCTGAACTGGCCTAGCCCCACTATCACACTGATGATTGTCTCAAATAACACCATAGAATCTTTGTCCAGTGAAGGATGGAGATAGAAACAGAGACCTTCATCAGAGCAACCGACTGAGCTCCCAAGATCCAGTTGAAGAGCAGAAGGATGTAGAAGATGAGCAAGGAAGTCAGGATTGCGAGGGGTTGGTCCACCCACTGAGACAGTGTGCCTGTTCTAATGGGAGCTCACCAAATCCAGCTAGAGCAGGACTGAAGAAGCATGTGATCAAATCAGACTCTCTGAATATAGCTGACAATAGGGGCTGACTGAGAAGCCATTGATAAAGGCACTGGGACTTGTTTCAACTACATGTATTGGCTTTTTGGTACCCTAGTCTATTTGGATTCAAAGCTTCCTAGGTCTGGATGTAGGGGGAGGGCCTTGGACTTCCCAAAGGGAGGGAGGGTGAGGGAGGAGGGTGAGTGGGGGACCAGGAGGGGCATGGGAGGAGGGGAGTAAGTGTAAATTTTTGAATGGAAAAATAAAAAAATAAAAAAGACACCACTTGAGATTGGCTATTCTTTTTGTCACTCAACTGAAATTTAAAGAGTATTGATTTTCTAAGTCATCATCATTGATTCATTTAGGGGGAAGCTTATAACAGAGTGTATATTGAACAAAAAACAGCTTTTTTATAAATTATTAGGGTCTTAATTTGGTAATATTAAACTATAAGCAGTTTCATTAAAAATGTCAAAGAGCATATTGCTCATTGACATTTTTTGCAGAAGGATTTTCATAAACATTTCAGTAAAAAGTCACTCCTCAAAATATATTTATTGTTCAGGAGAAATGAATCTGTGTAATCAGAAACTCCTTAGTTGTTTCAACATTACATAGAGCTACATCCAAGAAAATGCAAGATCAATATATTTAAGAGGCAAAGCTGGAAAATACATAGGAGAACTTATCACTTGAAGGTTAACCATCTTGGATAGAGGATAGAAGAAAAATATTTTTAGGAAAATCATCATTCTGCATTAAGCTATGAAGCAGATAGAGACAGATGGACAAAGAGAGACAGAGACAGACAGAAAGAGACAGAGAGAGGGAGATAGAGGGATAGAGATGAAGTTTGTTAGAATTTACATATTTGTGAATTTGAGATACACTAAAGAAATTGTTGATAAAAAATTCATATATTGAGAAGATATTTACATAGCTTATTTATAACAATCCATATATTCAGAATGTTAAGCATATTGTTTTAAATAACACATGTATTCAAAATGTGTAGCAAAATCACTAATATCAAGATAAAAATACAGCTAATACAAATGAGTAATGATTTGAACAGAGGGTTATAGAAAATGATGAAGTAAAGTAATCATTTTATTCCTTCTGAAAATATAAAGTAAAACTTACAGTGGAAACCATGACAAATGTATGGCAATGTATCTGTGCCCAGTGACTGAGTATTAGCAAAATGGTTGAGGAAATTATGTCAAATATGTGCCTGCTTCTTTTCATATTGATCCTGAGCATTAAGCCAAGAAATACAGCAGTTTATTTCTTTTAAAACACTAATCAGTCAATCATCCACTTGGTTTAAAAAGGTCAGCAAAGGGCTGGAGAGATGGCTCAGTGGTTAAGAGCACCACCTACTTGCGTAAATGGTCCTGAGTTCAATTCCCAGCAACCACATGGTGGCTCACAACCATCTGTAATGAGATCTAGTGCCCTCTTCTGACCTGCAAACATGCATGGAGGCAGAATACGGTATACGCAATAAATAAATATTAAAAAAAAAAGGTCAGCAAAGAGAGAAGCATATCATCAGTCTGTAATTGGGTTATAAAGTGGATTCTCCTCTTTACTTACTAAATGGTTACTAAATGGTTACAGAAAATAAAAGCTCATGAAGAAAGAATGAGAACTCTTCTTCATTCCACTGCTATTTTATTTTATTTTTTGGCTTTATGAGACAGGGTTTCTCTGTGTAGCTTTGTAACCTGTATTGCAACTCTCTGTGTAAAACAGAGTGGCCTTGTATTCACAAACATTCACTTGCCTCAGTCTGCTGAATGCTGGGACTAAAGGTGTGTGCCACCACCACTGAACTCCACTGTTATTTTTATATTTCTAAAATTTGGAGAAAATGTACATTCCATGAGTGTCACTAAACAGAAGATTGGGTCTTGGGTCAGGTTTGAAGGCTTTTGTGGAAAATGGAGTGTATATAGCTCAGGCTCAGGCCTGTGAACCTGAATATACAGAATGTGTCAATGCTTCCCATTTCCTTCTGTACTCCACAAAAATTTCCTTTCTGTGTTTAAAATATGAGCTTCTCATAGATATTTCCAGTAACATTCCTTTGAAATTGTTTATGATGATTTCCCACATATATAAAATTTAATGATAATTCTTTCTCTGATGTCACCTCAATCTTATCAAATACGCCCCCCCCACCCAACAAGTCCCTTTCACACTATCATTTATTTTATAAGCTTATCTGTGACCCTATAAGTTTACTCAGGGCTATATGTGCTCTCTTAGATTTGGAAATAATGCTTGGACATTAATGGAAAGAATAAGGCTAGACAATGTTCTTCCTATCCCAACCTATCATTGGCTCATAGTTCAGAAATGAAATGTATAAGACAACTCCCCTTCCATAACCTCTGGCATACAGGAAATGGCTAGTTTATGTCCAGTGTAAGCAAACATGCTAACTGTGAATAAATATCCAAAACACATGAGAAGTTTAAAACACAAATTATGAGAAAAGTGACAGTACAGTCAAAATGGACATGGGACATGGAGAGAGACAGAAACACACATACACACACACACACACACACACACACACACACACAGAGAGAGAGAGAGAGAGAGAGAGAGAGAGAGAGAGAGAGAGAGATATTGAACGAGGAGACCAGAGACATCTTTTGTTGCTATTGTGAAATTGTATAGAAACTCTGTAATCAGTGTGGAGAATACATAGTTTTCTGAAAGTAAATATGGACCATGTGACTCAGTCATACAGCTCCTTGGAATGTGCCTTAATGACTTGATATTCTACTTCACAGGTTTTGCTCATGCATGTTCACAATATCTTTTCAAAACCACTAGAAAATGGAAACAATCTAAATGTTCTACAGCTGTCTAATGGATAATGAAATTGTGACACAGCTACACCATGTTATATCTATTCCATTGTAAAGAAAATTGAAATCATGACAATTGCGGGCAAATGGCAGGAAATATAAAAGGTCCTACTGAGTGAGTTAAACCAGATCTAAAAAGACAAATGTTGCCTGATAGGTCTCTTCTGTTATTCTCAGTTCCAAATCTTCAGATAAATGTTAAGGTCTCATGTGCGACCTTGGACTCAAATGCATGTAATAACATTTACAGAAAAATTGAAAAAGATGAAGGGGTTGCATAATGGAGTACTGCTGGAGTGCCTTCTGCTCGTTCAACCAATAGCCTTTAAAATACCAGCCCACTTGGGTGTAGGCTTTTGGGTTTGAAAAATCAGCGGTAGCCTTGTGCTCCCTCTCTTCCATTGCATCACACTCTGCTTCCACCTACCAGACTCTTTTCCTGGTCGTGCAGAGGGCTGTTGTCTAGGATAGTGATCTGTAAATTTTTCCCTTTAAATAAACAACCCTTTTATTAATCATAATTCCAAACTGGTGTGGGATTGTTTTGTGACTTCATCCTTTACCTGGCACCCAATGTTTGGTGCCACCAGCATTGCTTGGCTCAAGCCCTCTCTCAGCTGCAGCCTGTGTGTGGAGGCAACAGTTCAATATAGAATCTCACACAGTGGCTTTTCTTGCCGCAATTCTTTATATGCCTTGGATTGGCATCAAGTCCCCACGCACCCTATCATTTGCCTTCCAACGTGGATCTAAACTCCATGCCTCCTGGGATCCATGGGTCTATGGGCCCAGACAGTCTCTGCCTACCTGGTTTGATCTTTTCTGAGCAGTTTTTTTTAGAGTTTGTTTTTTTTTTCTTTTTTTTTATTAAAAATTTCTGCCTCCTCCCTGCCTCCATCTCCCATTTTCCTCCCCCTCCCCTGCTCCCCCACTCTCCCTCTCCAGCCACAAGAGCAGTCAGGGTTCCCTGCCCTGTGGGAAGTCCAAGGTCCTCCCACCTCCATCCAGGTCTAGGAAGGTGAGCACCCAAACAGCCTAGGCTCCCACAAAGCCAGTACATGCAGTAGGATCAAAACCCAGTGCCATTGTTATTGGCTTCTCAGCAGCCCTCATTGTCCGCCATGTTTAGGTTTTAAGTCCCCCTTGCAGCACAGCACTTAGGCAGCATGAGTAACAGTGTAAGCATAAGCAGTTGCTGAATGCTGAAAACCCCTTGGGGCAAAATCTCCCTGTGACATTACTACAAATGGCAGTAAATATAAAAGATCCTACTGAGTGACTTAAACCAGATCTAAAAAGGCAAATTTTGCATGATAGGTCTCTTCTGTTATTTGCAGTTCCAAATCTTCAGATAAATGTTAAGGTCATGTGCGACCTTGGACTCATATGCATGTAACAATATTTACTGAATAAAGAGTCCAAAAATTGAAAAAGATGAAGGGGGTGGATAATGGGGTGTTTAGAGCGAAGAAAGGGAAGTGGAAAATGATATCATTATTCGATAATCTCAAAATAAAAAATAGAGACTATTAGAATGTAATTTAAAGAAAGTATCATGAATGGCTGACTAATTCTTTATAGTGGTGTAGTTATTAATCATGGATTGTCAACTAAAAATAACAAAATGCTAACTGTAGGTTATTCTATGTGTAAGAGAGGGAAAACAAGTACTGCAGAGTCCTGATAAGCTTGGTTGTTCCTAGAAATAGGTGACAAGATCCTATGGCTAATCACAACACAGACCTTGGTTTTGATGTGTAAAGAAGACAACTTGGGGCGGGGCGTCCTTGCTTTTGGATACATAAGCGTATTTTGTGCAGAGTCCATTTTTACATTTGGCAGTTTTTTTGAATGTCATTTTTTTTTTACAGACTGTTTCACTGGATTTGGTTTCTTTTGATAAATACCTGTATTTATTCCAAGTGGACATCTAGCAGCATTTTTTCTTAGTTATACAGTTAAACATTGGTGATATCTCTTGTACATCTGTGTCATAACCATTGAATCCAGTATACTTGAGGGAAAAAGTAGTCAACATATAGAAATACTTAGAGATAGCATAGGACATATCAATATCCGTATAGGAAATCCTTTAGTTTTACCATCTTATCTTCTAATAGTGTGGTTGCTTTGGCTCATATAGTCCAGGCAACAGTTTTAAATTCATTTAACTGCACTGTATTATGATTAGATTTAGAATGTAGTTTAAAACACAAGCCATGGTCTTAAATGAATCATATATAACACATACATATGCATTGTGATCTTTACCCACCAATATAGTTCTGGAGGCAAAATTATTGTTTTAATGTGCTCACAGGGATAGTTATTTCTTTCTGACGGGAGTGCTCAATTAGTCGTCCTAACAGAACCTGACTTTTAGTCTATTCTTATTAGTTTAGGAATATGCATTCACAAACCATTCAGCAGGGTCAAAGTAGAAATACTGAACAAATGCAGGTTGTTGTGCTGCAGAACCATTGACGGATTCCATGAAACTCCTAACCAACTATATAAAAAGCTTTGTCAGTTCAGTTCTTTCACAATCAATATCTTACTTTGAACTTCGGCAGAAGAGTAAAGGCAGGCACCGCCATGGTAAAGTTTCTGCTGCTGGCTTTGGCATTTGGTCTGGCTCATGCTGAGGTAAATTCATTTGGTCTATGCATAGATTTGATGGTCTTTAATAGTTTAGTTCTATAGATGTGATGTGTCCTTCAGTTTTTTCATGCAAGTCCATATTCATGAAATAACCTTTCTGACTTTCATTCATATACTTCTTTTCTTTTTTTTTAATTTATTTATTTATTAAGGATTTCTGCCTCGTCCCCACAACCGCTTCCCATTTCCCTCCCCCTCCCCCGATCAAGTCCCCCTCCCTCATCTGCTCGAAGAGCAATCAGGGTTCCCTGACCTGTGGGAAGCCCAAGGACTGCCCACCTCTATCCAGGTCTCGTAAGGTGTGCATTCAAACTGCCTAGGCTCCCACAAAGCCAGTACGTGCAGTAGGGTCAAAAACCCACTGCAATTGTTCTTGAATTCTCAGTATTCCTCATTGTCTGCTATGTTCAGCTAGTCCGGATTTATCCCATATACTTGTTTTCAATCAGATATTTCTAAGATGAAATAAATGAAAAAAAGAAACTATGAGTTGATTTTTCAGAGCTTAATAGGCCAGCACATGAGTAGTTCAAAAGGCCTCAGTTACCAAATATTAAGTAAATCGAATAATCTTATTACCCTGTGTTATTCTAAATTCCTAGAAGGATAATTTTTAACTAATAAGCAAAATATTTGTGATTTATGTTTTTAATTAATTTATGTATTACCAAGGACTGGAATCAGAGATTTGATACCAATTCACACTCATATGGGCTTTGTTGTTTGTACAGATTGAAGGAAAGTGGGTTGTCAATGTTCTTGCTGCCACAATGTGAACAAGATAGAGGAAGGAGGACTCTAAGTATCTATGGTTATGAAATTGCTTGTACTGAGGCATGTAAAGAATTAGAAGTCACATTTAATATCAAGTAAGCAAATTGTCAACCATGTAAACTAAGCAGACTATTTCAGTTTTGCAGATTTTATGTTGTTAAACTTACATGTAATTTTCTGTTTCTGGTCATGAACTTGAAGGCCTTATTCCCAGAAAGGAGATTATGTTATGACATGATGGGTTAACTCTGGACACCAAACAGAAGTTAAAGTTTGTCTCCAGTTCCTTGAGTTCCTTAAAAATTCTCCAGGTTGGAGGCCTGTGCTTGAATTTTATGCTCTAATATTATATGCAGGAAATTCTAAGAATCTCATTTATATTAATTTGAAAGTATGTGTGAGCATTAGTTCAAAGACACACATGTTATGTTATTCAGTCAATGTACTCAGAAAAAAGTTTTCTACACCAAGCTTATATAAATCAAATTTGTAAAGTACTGTCTCTGGTGCTCTAGATTCAAAGATTCTCTCTCTGACATTTGGATGACAATGTTCAATGAAAGAGTACATGACACCATGAGAACTTCAAATGCTTTAAATCATTCTATATTTTAAACACTACGTAACTTTAGATTACAAATAAAATAGCTTAAAACACAAGTATATATATATATATATATATATATATATATATATATATTGTTGGACTAGAACAAGAAAATTACCATAGTAAATATCATACTCAGTGAATAGTGAAATTTGGATAAGGAAGAAATCAGAGCCTTCCTAGGACTTGTCAAAATTGCCACAAATCAAAGAAGTCATGTGTATGATTACAAACTGGATGATATTTTCTAAACAAGAATTAGGAGAAGTGAGGTAAGCATGGGTACTTCTCTTCCAGCTCTGTACACTGTTCATAGATCATCAAGTTCATTATAATACTTTAAGTTCTTTAATATGAATTCAGAGGTTATAAAGAATAAATGATCATTTCCTTGTTTAATTTTTAGGGTGAATGGCCAATGTACAAAGACCAAATGCATTGGGAATAGGCAAGAAAATTGCAAGTATTGAGCCCAGTGTAAGTATGAGATTTGGGAGCTTTCTCTATGAACAAAAGCACTGTGGGTGTGGGCATACAAGCTGACACTTCTGCCACCCATAGGTACATAAATTTACATTTTGGTTACTTTGAAATTTATCAACCCTTCCAACCAACTGAGTTATGGTACAAAGTCAGAATATGTTGTCTTCTGAAGTTTACCTGGAAAAGAACACTATTAACTGAAGATGTAAGTAATGCTAACAAAATAGCCCCAAATAGTTTCCTGCATAAAAATTTACTTCTAGATAATATTCAATGCCTTTTCTTTCATACAGTATCTGAGTTTGTTATTGATGTGGCCTACCACTCACTAACAGGTCTCAGTGTTCTTAAATATATTTGCAAACTTCATGTCTCAGGCTATAAAGTACTTATATTATAGGCATTATCTATTAACCTGGATTCATAGAGGATTTAAATTAACAGTGCTATATTGATGTTTTCTTTTCTCTACAATAATAGCAACATTATTCACCTGAATTGTAACTGGTGTGCTTTTTGGTTTGATCTTACATGAATGGAGAACACATTGTTCTAGAAAGTCTATTGTTTTCCTAATTTTACATGGATATTTAAAAAGCAGTCCTGTAATAGAAAATGATCAGATCCTAAAATCCTTATATTTTCTGGTGAACAGCTTTTATCATTTAATCAGTGTCAGTAAGTGGAAATTTCAGACATACACATTCACATATACATATATACACACATACAGATGGGGGGGAAGAAAGAGTGAAAGAGAGAGAGAGAAAGCCATATGTACATAAAATTCTCACACACACTAAGGGACAGACACACACACCATAAGAATGTCTTGTAAATTTGAATTGGTCATAATTATATGGTTTCCATCAATAATCTTACAAGAGGAAAACTTTTGTGCATATTTATAATTAGTATGGTCTCTTTTTGCATATATATATATATATATATATATATATATATATTCATTTGCCCAAAAGGTATTACCACAATATGAAATCAAAGTTTCATATTTTTGGGAAATTGATAAGTGATCTTTTGATCTGGTTGAAAGGGGTAGGGATACCCACCAAAGTGATCCCATAGGTCTTGACACAAGGAATTCAAAGAAAAGGGAAAGTGTCTGTACCTAGGATTCACTACCAGGTTTAGGAGTGGAAATGACTAATTACTATATTATGATGGGATATATAAAATGAATTACTACAAGAATAACTTTGCCCATGTGTGTCATATGATAGTGAATCAGAGATGATTTTAAAGAGTCAGGGTCAATATTAATGTTTTGTCAACAGGTGATGTCAAAAATAGTAGAAAAATGAGTGACACTGAGTTTGAAATGTTTCAGTTATTGCAGTTGAAGTTGACAATATGTTTATAGATGTATATTCAACACCAGAGAGCATAATCTTTGCCAATAAAAATGTGAATACAACTGGCAGGACAACAAACCTGATTTATGTTGTTGGTAAGAATGGTATGGGTTTTTTTTAATAGTAACAAAAATATCACTCTGAAAATGAGGATTAAGTCAGATTTACACTCCAAATATAGTATCGTGATATTTCTAAACTCTTGTCTACTAAATAATGATCTGATTGTTTTGTGGACCAACTTTTACATTATATTATAATTTGAGTATCATGGTCATTGAAGACTTGGGGTGATGAGGGAGGCTATTGGAAGTGTTTGTATTCATATATCCTCACAGGAAAGAAGGGAGCAAATATTTTTTACCAAAGTTGAAACCATTTTGAATGTCATTTGAACAAGTGTGTACTTAATTAAAACATAAACTCTAGATTATAGACTATCAAAAAATATGAAGGTTCCATTGACAGGCATTCATGAATTTATAGTTTTGTTTTTGAAAGTGGGTAGGATTGAAATGAGTGAACTCTCTAGAGAAGTTGCTTTTATTTTTGATACATCATAAAACACTGAAAAGTGATGTCATACCACCATTTAGACTTCATTAAAAGTGTCCTTGGAATTTGGAGAAAATTATTATTGCCTGTATTGACCCACACAGGGTAGATGAAATTGGAACAGTTGGGATACTAAGGAAGTAATATCATTTCTGCAGAATTCTACTGAGCATATCTTTGGCATTGGCAATCATACAATATAGGAAAAGGTCCACTTATGACACCTGAGTAATATGAAAAAATTGAGGAATTTGCTAAGGTCCAGAAAGAATTCAAGATATTCTGACTACAGGTAATCTCAGTGAATATTATTTTGGCAATGGAATTTCTAAATATATAGATACATATTTATTCATATATGTATATATATTTATATTCATACATATATGTTGTATGAGGCTATCAGGCTGAGTACAAGGTGATTGGGCCGAGTCCTACTGCCAAGCTAGCATAACCTGAAATAATTACACAGAAACTGTATTCATTTAAACACTGCTAGCCCATTAGGTCTAGCCTCTTATTGGCTAACACTCACATCTTGATTAACCCATTTCTAATAATCTATATGTCACCACAAGGTCGTGGCTTACTGGGAAAGATTCAGCATGTCTGACTCTGACGACTCCATGGCGGCTCTCTCTGCCTCCCTTCTTCCCAGCATCCTGTTCTGTCTACTCTGCCCACGGAATTTTCTGCCCTAACTAAAGGACAAGGCAGTTTCTTTATTTAACCAATGAAAGCAGCACAAATAGAGAAGAACCTCCTACACCATTTCCCCTTTTCTGTTTAAACAAAAAAGAAAGGCTTTCACTTTAACATAGTAAAATTACATATAACAAAACAGTTATCAAGCAATAATTACACTCACAATATTTATATCTATTTTATCTTTTATCATAACAAAAGAAAACTATAACCATCCATTCTTCAACTCCATCAAAGACTCCAGAAGGATATATTACATAAGTAAACAAGAAATAAGCAACTTCCAAAACTCTAGAAATGACAGAGACATCTCGCTGCCTGGACAGTCACCCAGAGTTCTTCCATACCGTTAGGGCATCCATCTTCAGCCTTCAGACCCATAGTATCCAGCACACTTTTCCATGAAGCAGGAAATTTTAAAGACAGTTTAGTCACTTTCTTCTGTGTCCTGCAGAATGTCTAGCAGACTCTTTCATGAAGCGGGAACCCCGCAAAACCAACTCACCTTTAGGCAAATTCAGCAGTCCTCTCTCTGTGGGTCCTTTATGTCCAGTTTATGCAACAGTCCAGACAAGAACAGTTTCTTGCCCAAATGGCTAACCAACTTCATAAGGAGCCTCTTTGATGAGCATCTTCCTCTTGAAGTAGACTGGTGCTGCCAGGAGCAGACGTGTCTCATTGTCATGAAAAGCCCTAAGGTACTAAAACATTAAATGCCATAGTCTGTAGTCTCTGAAAGATATGAAGAATGCCTATTTAACTGAAATATATCTCTATATATCTAGAAAATGTTACTAACGTGACTATAAGCTTGATTATTATTGATGATTATCCATTAACAACCTATATTTCCTTATTATACATTACATTTTTAAATGAACTACACAATCACAATACCTTAATCGAGATTAGAAATATGCATATAACAAAATTTACCTTAAATTTATATCAACAAAGCACAATTTATACCAATGAATATTATTCATCTCTGTATCATATCCCCCTTTAAATGTAAAAGAACATTTATAAATAATATTTGGGAATATGGGTGCAGTTATTCCTCTCCAAACTGCTTCGTGCTGAATGGGGACACTGTTAATCATGTTTTGCATTGTATAACCTGTCTGCTAGGTTCATCTTAGTCAGCAAATGAGTGAAGTAATTTTCTGAAGGTGTTCACGGTGACCTTTCAGGAGGATGTGATCTATCATACCATATTGGTTTAGAATCAATCCACAGTGTCTCATCTTCTGTGAAAACAAAAGAAGAACATCTTTTCCAAAGCATCATATTCTTAGATTGAAATTTGTAAGTCATGATACTTTTAGAACATATATGTTGGTTTAGCTTAGCAGACCACACAATGAAATGTCTCTCTGTATTTAGCTCCTTGACAGTCAAAGAATTCAAAGAAAGCACAATAATATACAGAATCCAGGTTCTCTGTGAATTTTCCCTTTTGCATGGCTTATTTTTCTTTATTTCTTTTAATCTATAACTACCTGTTATACTCTGTCTCTTTAAAGACTTTACCTTTTTTTTTAAAAAAAAGCATTAACTTTTTATGACTTTCTATACTCTTTTTCTTCTCTCTCCCAAGCCTATGTACTTTATCTAATACCGTGACCCATTTAGAGGTCTTTTATGTCTGAATCTGTCCTATTGTGAATCTGTAATTCTTTACTATCAGAAGCACTTCTTAAAATGCTAAGCACTTCTTAAAAACTGAAGTTGCGCCAAGTATGGGTAATACAGTACTGGCTGTTTCCTGCCAGTCTAAACCTTAACTGTGCTGTTATTATGATAATTCGGATAGTTCCTGCCTGAGGTCAGCACAGTTCAGCACAGTGGAGCTGCTTGTGCCTCTCAGCTGTGAGCACCACTAGCATGGCAGAGCCACTTGTGCCTCTGAGCCGTGAGTACCACTAGCATGGCAGAGCTGCTTGTGCCTCTGAGTCACTTGTGCCTCAGAGCTGCAGCACACAATGCCCCCCTTTTAGGCACACCATAGGACTTTACTCTCAAACCCCATGTAAATGCTCTGTCTCCCGCAAGAGACAGAGGTCAAGCTGACCTCAGCCCAGAAACTGGTATTTTAAAATCACCACTTTCTAATAGACCTGATCCCTCTGACTACCCAGGCAGGAAGAGCTGAGCCACAGGCATGGTCTCCCTCCTTCTGCTCCTCATTGGGACCTTGGGACCTCAGTCCAGTGCTCCAGTGTGGGTCTCTGTCTCTATCTCCATCCATCACCAGATGAGGGTTCTATGATGATATGCAAGATATTCGTCAGTATTGCTCTAGGATAGGGTCATTTCAGGTTCCCTATCCTCAACTGCCCAAGGAACTAACTGGGGACCTCAGCTTGGGCACCTGGGAGCCCCTCTAGGGTCAGGTCTCTTCCGTGCTCCCCTGTCCAACCTTCCTTTATCACAATCCTCCTGTTTTCCCAAGGCCCGACCTCCTTCCCTTCTAACTTTTCTCTCCCCATCTCCCCTTACCCCCATCCCACCCCACCCCCAAGATCTCAATTTTCTCCCAGGCAATTTTGTCTACTTCCCTTCGCCAAGAGGATAACTATATGTTTTTCCTTGGGTTCCCCTTCTTACTTAGCTTCTTTAGATTCACCTATTGTAGACTCCGTGACCCTTATTTATGGCTAGAAACCAATTATGAGTGAGTACATCCCATGTTCATCTTTTTGGGTCTGGGTTACCTCACTCAAGATAGTGTTTTCTATTTCCATCCATTTGCATGCAAAATTCGAGAAGTCATTGTTTTTTACCGCAGCGTAGTACTCTAATGTGTAGATATTCCATACTTTCTTCATCCATTCTTCCATTGAAGGGCATCTAGGTTGTTTCCAGGTTCTGGCTATTACAAATAATACTGCTATGAACATAGTTGAACAAATGCTTTTGTCATATGATAGGGCATCTCTTGGGTATATTCCCAAGAGTGGTATTGCAGGGTCCAGGGGTAGGTTGATCCTGAATTACCTGAGAAACCGAAACACTGACTTCCATAGTGGTTGCACAAGATTGTGATTTACAGATAAACGTTTCTAACACACTAAAAAATTTCATAGAACAAACTCTTTAGGTGTGTTCCCATATTCCACATGGTTTAAAAGAGAGTATGAAATATGTTTTCAAAAGTCCATCTGAGCATATTATCTTTTGTTAAATGACTTCAGTAAACAAATGAATCAGGATATGCTTAAATGGTGTACGTATGTATGAGGCATTATCATTTGAAGAATAAATTCCTAAGAATGATCTTCCAAATAGCAACCCCTGCAAATATGCATGTGTTTATTACAATTTTCTCTGTGTATGACAATGAAGCCTTAGAGTATAGTTTGTTATCAAAATAGAAAAGGCGGTTGCAATCTTTTTTGTGTGCTTGTAACAAGAAAAAAGAAAAGATATTAGACAGTGTTATTACATTCAGTCTCTGTAACAGGAGGAGCAGGTTGCTTGTTATCCCGGCCAACCGGCTATCTTACACCAGAAATAATCACACAGAAACTGTATTCATTTAAACGCTGCCTGGCCCATTAGCTCTAACTTCTTATTGGCTAATTATTACATCTTAATTTAATTCATTTCTATTAACATATGTATTGCCCTGTGACTGTGGATTACAGGCAAGATACTAACCAGTGTCCTTCTTAGGCAGGAGATCCATGCATTTGCCATTCTGCCCTTCTTCCCAGAATTCAGTTCTGTCTACTCCACCTACCTGAGTTTTGTCCTATCAACTAGGCCAAGGCACTTTCTTTATTCATTACCCAATGAAAGAAATGCAGAAACAGAAGGAATGCCTACACCAAGTCTCCTGAAGTCATCAGATATAACAAAATCAAAGTACATTAAATATTTATAAGCAACATACATGAATATTAAAAAAATAAATCAATTTTACTGAAAAACCTTTGTTATTTAACCTTTCTTTGTGTGCCTTTCAAAAGGAAGTTCCTTTAGAACAATACTTACCTGATGTTTTTTGAGAATTTGGTATATTCAATATATATTTTCCTTCTCTAAGTAATTACTACTACTCTATGCCCTCAAACTCTTTTTCTAATTTCTCCAACTTCTTCATTAATATACATATCTCTCTGAATGTTGAGTGAATGTGTGAATGTGAGTGTGTGTATGTATTGAGAACATGGAGATTGACACAGAAATCCATAGCCCAGCAGTGTTCAATTAGTGTTTCTAATATGTATTCATGTTTAGTGCTGGCCTTTTGGTCTTCAATTACTTATTACTTTGTTGTCTAGGTTCTCTGGGATTGTGACTTGTAGGCTAGTTTTTCTTTGCTTTATCTCAAAAAAAAACACTTATGAGTGAGTACATATGATATTTGTCTTTCTGGGTCTGGGTTACCTCTCTCAATATGTTTTCTAGCTCCATCCATTTGTCTGTAAATTTTAAGATGTCATTTTTTCCCACTGTGTAGTATTCCATTGTGTAAATATAGCATATTTTTCTTATCCATTCTTGAGACAAGGGGTAATTAGGTCATTTCCAGGATCTGGCTATAACAAATAATGCTGCTTTCGCACATAATCTCTTTGTTCTTGGACAGGCCTGATACTCAATGATAGGTCTCAGTGGCTTTAAACATATTTGCAAACTTCTTGCCTTAGGCTATCAAGAATTTATATTACAGAACTTATATTAATTATAATATAATATAATTATATTATATTAACTGTCATCCTGGATTCAGGGAAAATTTAAATTAATGGTGTTATTTTAAAGTTTCCTATTCTATTATTTTGTAGAGATCATAACATTTAGATGAACATTATAAAGTAGTCTAGGAATAGAAAATTACTATATCATAAAATCCTTTTATTTTCCTGTGAACTGCTTTTAGCATTTAATTAGTGTCTTTAAGAGGAAAACACACACACACACACACACACAGGGAGAGCAGAAGAGAGAGAGAAAGAGAGAGAGAGAGAGAGAGAGAGAGAGAGAGAGAGAGAGAGAGAGATGAGAGAGAGAGAAGCATATGTAGACAGAAAAACTCACACACAGAGAGACAGACACACACACACTAGGAATGTCTTGTAACCCTAATACATTCATTCTTACATCTTTTCCATCCATCATCTTACAAGATGAAAACTTTTGTGCATAGTTCTAACTAGTATGGCTTTTTTAGCATATGTATCAATTTTGTAACCAAGTATTACTATGGTATGACACAAAAGTTTTATACTTTCAGGAAATTGACAAGTGGCCTTTTGAATCTGGTTGAAAGGGGAAGGAATGCCCAACAGAGTGATCCCACGGGTCTTGACACAAGGAGTTCAGAGAAAAAGCAATGTGTCTGTACCTAGGATTCACTATCAGGTTTCAAGAGTGGAAATTATTTGTCACCATAGTATGATAGGATATGCAAAATGAATGACTACAAAAATACCTTTGCCCATGTGTGTCATATGATAGTGAATCAGAGATGATTGCTAGAGTCGGGGTAAACATCAAAGTTTAGTTAACAGGTGACATCAAACAAAGTAGAAAAATGAGTGACACTGAGTTTGAAATATTTTTGTTATTACAGGTAAAGGTGACAATATATTTGAACTTGTGCATGCAACACCAGAAAATATAGTCTTTACCATTAAAAATGTGGTTAGAGCTGGCTGAACAATATACCTGATTTTTGTTGTTGGTAAGAATGATTGTGGGTTTTCTGATGTCGTAACAGAAGTATTACCCTACAAATACAGATTAAGTCAGATTCACACTCCAAGTACATTATCACGGTATTTCCAAACTCCTCCCCACTAAATGACAATATGATTGTTGTGTGGACCAACTTTTACATTATATTATAATTTCAGTAGCATGGTCATTGAAGACTAGGGGTGATAAGGAATGCGATTGGAAGTGTTTGTGTTCATGTTTCCTTACTGGAGAGAAGGGAGCAGATATTATTTGTCCAAAGTTTAGACCATTTTGAATGTCATTTAAACAAGTGTGTATTATATTATATCATGAACTCTAGAGTATAGACTCAGGATAAATGTGAAGAATCCATTGATAGGCATCCATGACTCTCTAGTCTTGTTTTTGAAAATGCATAGGGTTGAGATGCCAGAATTCTCTAGAGAAGTTGCTTGATTTTTTGATACATCATGAAAAATTGAAAATAGACATCATACCAACCAGTGAGACTAAATTAAATGTGTCCATGAAACTTAGGGAATATTACTAAGGGAGCAATGTAATTTCACCAGAATTCTTGAACATGTCTCTGACATTGTCTTTCATGCAATGTGAACAAAGGTAAACCTTTGACTCCTGAACAATATGAAAACTTGAGGAATTTGCTAAGGAACAGAACATTCCAACAGAAAACATTGAGAAGTTCTGGCTACAGGCAACCCTAGTGAATATTATTTTGGCCAAAGAAAAAAAGAATTTCTCTCTGTCTCTGTCTCTGTCTCTGTCTCTGTCTTTCTCTCTCTCTCTCTCTCTCTCTCTCTGTCTCTCTCTGTCTCTCTCTCTCTCTCTCCCTCTCTGCATGTTAATGTATATTCATAAATTAATGTATGTATATATACATTCAGAATCTGTCATCTATATCTATCTATCATCTATCTATCTATCTATCTATCTATCTATCTATCTATCTATCTACCTTCCTATCTACCTACCTACCCATTTACTCAGTAAGATCCCTGATTTAGATTATATGTTCCATATGCAATCTTTAAGTCATTATTTCCAGAAATAATCCTTGGGGAGATGTTCTCATATTCCTATGAAAACATTTCTGTTCATCCTTACCCCATTCATGTTCATTTACAGATACTTGTCCTAAATAACGACCTTCTGTAAGTGAGTAGGAACAGAAGCCATGCCTAACCATTTTGATATTTGAATGGATTCACGCTTATTGCATAAAAAAATAGAGATAAGTATGTCACCAAGGAAAAAGTGAACTGAAAGTTAGGAAAATCACATACAATACTATGAGTCATTTAAAACAGAAAATCTTACAGAGATAGAAATGAAGGATAGGACATTTTAATTTATAAAATATATGAAGGATTTTTATCTAATTCAGAATTGCTAATATGTTTATATTGAGGAATACACATTCAAGAGAATGTGCCTTGTTATTTGTAAAATTTTATTTTACTCATGATTGTGGAGTATTATTTTTCGCAGATATGGTACAAGCATGTTGATATTTTCAGTATATTCCTTGAAACCTCCCAATATAAAGTTACATGTAGGAGCACAGAATGATATCATTTTCTTTTGACAGCTTCTATAGAACCCAAAGTACAAGGTATTATTGATTTCTAAGAAAGGAACTGTTTGTGTACCATCCTTTCTCTGTACTCATTATATTGTTATATTTAATTTCTCAGTAATGAAATTTTTCCTGTCTGTTCAGCCATGTTTTAATTTTTGCTTTCATATCTGCACTGATGACAGGAGGAATAGAATTATGCATCATATCCTCTTGACCATGGAATCAGTATCATATATAGTTCACCATTTCTTTTTAAATGAATTGTCTTCTCTCCTATAAAGTCAGAACACCATATACCAAATTCCTGACTTGCCTTTCCATTCCCTTCTTATGATCTATGAGATCTTCTTATTTTGTGAATGATTACATAAAATGTTTCAAGAAGCGAGAAAGACTTTGTGAAAATTATCTCATTCAAAAAGCACATAAATATTCACTAAACTAATAAAATAACCACTCTGGTGTAACAAATGATATCTGTATTACTAAATCCTATTGAAATAATTATAAATGTGACAATTACTGGAGATTCATGAGTAATAACACTGAAAAATCAATTTTATTTTGTGTTTCATATTTACTTTTTGCTAAAATTTGTGATTTGTGGGTAAGCAGTCCTGAGATTCTAAAAGATTTCACAGAACAAACTCTTTGGGCCTGCCTCCACATTACACATTATATAAAAGAGAGGATGAAATATGTTTTTGAAAGTCTATCTGAGGATATTATCTTTGTAAAATGACTTCAGTAAGGAAATGAATCAGGATATGTTTAAATAATGTACATGAGTCATTTCCATTTGAAGACTAAATTCATAAGAATAATATTCCATAGATAGCATACCTTACATATATGCATGTGTTTGTTACAATTTTCTATTTGTATTACCACAATTCCTTAGGATGTATTTTGCTATCAAATTAGAAAAGGCATATGCAATAATAATCTCTAAGGGCTTACAACAAGAAAAAACAAAATATTTAGTCAATATTATTATATGCAGTGTAATGAAGTCTAAAGATATAAAGAAATCAAAGTGCATTCAACATTCATAAACAAATATGAATAAGACAAGATCGCCAGGCAAAAGTTGGGAGGACCGGCGTGGGGGTGGGGAGGATGGGGAGATGGGAAGAGAGAAGGGAGAAGGGGAGGATTGTGGAGAGCTTGGGGGAATGGAACAGTTGGGATGGAGGCAGGGAGGATATGGGAGCAGGGAAGAAGATATCTTAATTAAGGGAGCCATTTTAAAGTTGGCAAGAGACTTGGCTCTAGAGGGGTTCCCAGGTGTCCAAGGGGATGTCCCCATCTAGGTCCTTGGGCAGCAGAGGAGAGGATGCCTTAACTGGCATTATCCCATAGCCACACTGATGAATGTCTTGCATATCACCATAGAACCTGCATCCGGTGATAGATGGAGATAGAGACAGAGACCCACATTGGAGCACTGGAATGAGCTCCCAAGGTCCAGATGAAGAGCAGAAGGAGGAAGAACATGAACAAGGAAGTCAGAATTGCAACTGGTGTGTCTACCCACTGAGACAGTGTGACTGATCCAATAGGAGCTCACCAAGGCCAGCTGGACTGGGACTGAATGAGCATGTAATCAGACTGGACTCTCTGAATGTGACTGACAATGAGGGCTCACTGAGAAGCCAATGATAATGGCACTGGGTTTTGATTCTACTGCATGTACTGGGTTTTTGGGAGCCTTGTCTGTTTGGATGCACACCTTCCTAGACCTGGATAGAGGGGGGATGGCCTTAGACTTCCCACAGGGCAGGGCACCCTGACTTCTCTTAGGACTGGAGAGGAAGGGAGAAGGGGAAGTGGGGGAGAGGGAGGGAAAATTCTAAGAGTCAGGGGTTTTTTTTAGAAATATTCTTATCTGTATTATATGAGTTATGCTTTTCTAAATTTGAAGCAAATCATGTATTTGGAAGTGAGTAATGATATTATCTCTTAATCACAATCCATAACCATTTCTTCATATTTTTCCATGTGAACAATTATATATAAATTTTGTTTTAGCAATATTCAATTAAGTAGTTTAAGTTAATGTAATGAAGTATATATGTTGCTTTTAACATTGTATACATTACTTCAAAATATTAAATATCAAACATTATAGAAAGCAAAATAACATAAAGACATATTGTGTTATACTTATGAAGTTTTGGAAGTTATTTGGACTAGTCATACTAAAACTCTCTATGGTGTGGTTAACATATTTAATTTTAGGACATATTGAGTGTAGGCAGGAGAATTAGGATTTCAATGTCTAACAGTGTAGAAGGAACTGAGGTCCTTGTGCTCAAAGAAAAGTACTAGGGGTCTGGGATGTTAGCCACACAAGATTGTTCCTTCAAAAATAGTTATGCATAACCTGTTATCAGCCCAGATGGCTTGGGGCTTGGGTGACCTTTGTACTATCTGTGCGGCAGAGACCAGATCAGAGCCTCTCCTAGAATCATTTTGAGATCTTGTTTATCTCATCAGTCTACAGAACCTGACTTAATGGGAGGTGTTGCATGCAGTCATTCTATAGCACCCATCATTATGGAATATGTCTCATGTAGTCAATTTATAGAACCAATCTTTATGGATTGAGTCACATGCACTTTGTAGAACATTTTGATATATTCACTTTGAATCTTTATTTTTGCCTTACTTGGTGATATGTTGTGTACATATTATCGAGTTAATAAACACCAGGCCATTTTTCAACAAATTGTGTGGTGCCTTAATATTGCTAGAATAAACTACTTGGTGCCAGACCAACAGAGATTATTTAGTCATTTTGAACCAAAGTACCTTCTTGCCTCAAGTAGATCATTGCCCTGCTGACCATGGTGGTTGCAGAGAGGCACATAAAACTGTGCTCCATATATAGATCCTGTCTCAAAATTTTTTATCATTTTAGTTTCATGGGAGATACGTCAGTCAACAAAGTGTGTTCAGGGTAAGCTGGTAGATCTAAGTTCACTGCTATGTTCTATAAAATGTGCTGGATATGGGTTATATACTTGTTAATTTTGAGGTGGTGAAATGATAACAAGAGGATCCTTGGGCACCGACAAACTGCTATACTAAGGTATTTGAGATGTTTCAGTGCAGTGAAAGAAGGTGTCTGAAAAAGAAGCTGGATGGCTCCTGAGAATTGACATAAGAGCATGAACTTTGAGGACTCCTGAGTGGTTTGGGAAGTTCTTCTGTATATGTGTTGCTTTTATTGGATAATGAATAAAGGTTCATTTGGTCAATGAATTAACAGAGTAAAGCCAGGTGGGAAATCCAAACAGAGATGTAGAGAAAAAGTAGGCTGAGTTGGAGAGAAGCCATGTAGCCACCACAGGAGACAGATGCCTCCACTGGAGATGGCCAAAATGATTCCAGTAGGCAACGACCTTGTGGTGATGCACAGATTAATGGAAATTGGTTAGTTTATGGTATAAGGGCTACCCAAAAATACACTTAAGGTATGGACCAACCAGTATTGCAAATGATACAGTTTCTGTGTGATTCTTTCAGGGTCGGAGTGACCGGAAACAAATGAACAGCCTCAGCCTACAACTAAGTTTGCCCTCCATATGTATGCCACTTAACCACAATATTGCCAATATTGATAAGGATCAATTAAAAATGTGTGTATGTTGGGAAAAATAAGGGATAACATGGTCAGTTGACTTTGATTGTCTAAAATTTACTGTCTGGAAAATATCAATTTCCCTTTTTATGTTTTTGCTAACAAAATTAAATTAAAAATTTCCCTTTGAAACATTTTATGTATGCAGTTCAACCTGAAAATGCTGCCAAGTTACCATCCTATTTACATCTCCCCTAGAAGTACTGATGAACAAGTTACCATTTAGCACACTGTGAAAAATTTCTACCTCCAATAAGGATGTATAAATTCAAGAGAGTTGTTGGTTAGCAGCTATTAGAAGAGCTACTATTGCATTATTTATAATACCTTGGCAGGTTTTGTCAAGTAATGTTGGATACAATCACAGCACAGCTCCTCCACCAGTTACTCAAGAAATACAGCAAAAGAGTGATGCAGAAGTTTCTTAGGGCGAGAAAATATGGATAATGGCTATGAAACAATGTCTCCTAGAAATAGCTGTATAGTAAACACTGGAACAACAGCAATATCAGTGGACATGTTAACATGGAGAAGAAAAAAGTTTGCAGCTTCCTACCCATAGTTATAAACTACTGGTGACTATTAATGGCTATGAAAAGGCGAATTAGTCAATCTGCCCTACACTACAGAGTAAGTTCCAGGACATGCTCTAAACTACACAGAGAAACCCTGTCTTGAAAAACCAAAAGAAAAAAAAACACCAAAAATAAAATCAAATAAACAAATAAAAAACAAACAAAAAAATATCTGATGCTATGCTATCTCAGATCATCCCTGGTCTAGATACTGGGCCCTTCCTTCAACCTCAGTAGACTTCTGGCATTCTGGAGCAGGCCACACCAAGCCTGAGTGACCTGCTCACCAATAGAACTGCACCCATCTCTGATTTCTGTTCCCTGCATCCCTTCTCTAGGCCTAGGATATTCCTATTATTCCCTGGAGCTAATACTGGACCTTGCCCCCAACTCCAGAGGGTTTAAACCACTCAGAAGTAGGCCACAAGAGCCAGAACCAAATGGTGCATAGCACAACTGTTATCAGAGAGACTTCTCCCAGCAACTATGGAAACAGATGCAGAGACCCACAGGCAAACATTCTCCAGGTTGAGCCTGGAGAATTCTGCAGGAGAAAGGAGGAAAGATTGTAGGACACAGTGGTGTCAAGGGTACCTGAAAACTCACAAAAATATCAAACCTGGGCTCTGGGGTCTAAAAGAGGCTGAATTGGAAACGAGGGAGACTCATGGGACCTCTGCATATATGTTACAGTTGTGTAACTTGGTCTCCATGTGGGTCTCCTAGCAGTGAAAGTACATGATGTCTCTACCTCTGTTGCCTTATTTTGGGACCCATTCCTCCTGTAGGATTGGCTCATCTAACCTAGCTGAAGGAGGGGTTGTCTGGTCACAGTGCAGCTTGATATAACTTGACTGACTGATATCCATGGTGTGTTGGACTATATCTGATTAAAAAAAGTAGAGGGGTAGTGGATGGGGCAATGGGAAGAAGGAGGTAAGGGGAGGCTGGCTAGGGAGAGAGGAGGGACAGGACAAGAAGATCAAATTAGGATTTAAATATCAGAAAGAAGGAATCTCAGGTACAATATTCTTGGTATTTTCACTCACTGAACTTGTAATTCATAGTTACTCTTACTAGTTGACTCCTGTAACCTACATAAAAATAAATCCTTTATGTTCCTTGCTGTTAAGATTAGTATAAAATGTGATAAAATGTGAGGGGATTTGAAAGAATTAGAACCTCATTGCATTTTAATAGTAAAATAAAATAAATGTAATAATAGAAAACACCCTTTATTTTAATTTAAATGCTGTGAAAACTTGGAGAGCTACTCTCAATGTTTTGTGATACATAGAGATAAAAGAAAATCAATAAATAAAGGACTATTTCAGTGTTGGAAACAACTTCTCAGAAAAGGAAACTTTTTCTTTTCATTTGTTTTTGCATATTCCTTTTACAACCTGACTGCTATGTACCTCTGTCCTCTTGCATTTAGTTTGTGCATATGTTTTTATTCCAGCAAGGACAGAGGGAATGTCCATGAGGTATTCCTGTCATTCCAAAGAGGAAGAAGAACCATGAAGAAAATAATAAAAAAAAACTTATTCTAATTCAACTTCAATCTGAATTAACAAGACAATTTGCCCTGGAATGTGGAAGAAACCAAACCCAAAGGCACTTCTTGAGTTTGGAGACTCTGAGGTGATTTGTCACTAAAATAAAATGAGAATATATATTTACTTTCTTGAGTTGTCATGATTGATTCATCTTGTTACTATTTAAAACCTATTTTTTAAAACAGAATTCATATTTCTTTCAAAATGTAACAGTATTCAAAATGTCAAAATAAATTTGTGAATAGAAAAAACTCTGCTCTAATGGAAATCTAAAGAAGTATTTTGTCAGTGGATAGCCTATGAAGAAGGATTTTCCTATATAAGAGCTAAAAGAATCTCATTATTTGCAACAAGGGCTGCTGTTTTTTGTTTTGTTGTTATTGTAGGCTTTTTTTCTTTCTGGTAAATTGTAGATCTATAAAGAAAAGCTATTCCAGGGTAGGGTAGAGTTATGTACAGGCATGTCATAGATCTGAGTATTTGAGAAGAAATCTGGAGAAGCTTTAATGTGAATGGTCACACTAGAATTTAAGAATTTGAACAATGGAGAGAAGAAAAGTTTTCTTTAGAGAAAATACCACTGAGTTAATGCATTAAGTTAATGGATTAAAACTGTCCTTTTATGGTTTAGGTACTGAGGAGTTCCATCTGGACAGGTGAGTGTGTGCTATCCAGGGGCAGATTGTCCCGGGAGAAAGCACAAACCCCCCTCCCCCAGCTCCTTCTGCAGGGCTGTCTTTCTTATGCACAACCCTGCCACCCAGCACCCCCCCCCCAACCCTGTCCTGCTGTATGCTAGAACCAGTGCTCAAGAATAGTTTTCTGCTCCTACACTAAGGCGACCCACCCAGAGCGGTGAGTGCCTGCCTACTGGGCAGGCCTCAAGCTCCCCTGTAAGGGAGCCCTGGCACCTTCAGCTTGTGCTCCTGGGGTGCCTGTGCTCTACTGGATCTCGCCCCGCCTGCCCGGTCTTTCCTTTTGTCCCTGGATCATCGGGCAACTAGGCAGCCCTGATTAGGTACTGAGGAGTTCCATCTGGACGGTGAGTGTGTGCTATCCAGGGGCGGATTGTCCCGGAAGAGAGCACAAACTCCCCTCCCCCAGCCCCTTCTGCAGGGCTGTCTTTCTTACACACGACCCCCCCGCAAGCCTGCGTTTACTGCTGGGTCGTTTGCTCGGGAACAGTTTTCTGCTCCTACACTAAGGCTACCTACCCAGAGAGGTGAGTGCCTGCCTACCAGGCAGGCCTCAAGGTCCCCCCCCCCCCCCCCCCCCCCCCCCCCGCCAAAAGGGAGCATCCGCACCTTAAGCTTTTGCGGCAGGGTATCCTGTGTTCTACTCGTCCCCGCCCTGCCCCCCAAATTCTCTGTTTTGTCCACGGGTTATTGGACTACCAGGCGTCTATGTTTCGGTGCTGAGGAGTTCCATCTGGACCGGATGGTTCCTGCTTCTACACTGAAGAGTTACACCCAGAGAGTCAGTCACAGCAAAGACTGGACCAAGACACCAGGCCTCTCCTGGCTCCATTTGAAGGAAGAGATGGGAAGGCACCAAGGCAAGAATTCCTCCAACAACCTGAAAGGCAACATGACATCACCAGAATACAGGGGTCCCGAAATAAGAAGAATTGTACATCATACTCTAGAAGAATTAGAAGAAATCGACTCAAAAGTGAATTAATTGAAAAAAATAGAAGACCTTAAACAGGAGGTGAAAAACTGCCATAAACAATTAGAGATCACAAACAAAAAGGTAGAGGAAATGAATAAATCGCTCAAAGATACCCAAGAAAACCAAGAGAAACAAGAAAAAGCAATCAAACAGGTAAGGGAAGCGGTTCAAGACATGAAGAATGAAATGGAAGTAATGAAGAAAACACAAATCGAGGGAAGGATGGAGAGGGAAAATCTGGGTAAACGAACAGGAAATACAGAGACAAGTACTACCAACAGATTACAAGATATAGAAAAAAGAATGCCAGACACTGAAGATACCATAGAAAAATAAACACGCTTATCAAAGAAAACAGCAAAGCCAACAAATTCTCATCATAAAACATTCAGGAAATCTGGGACACAATAAAAAGACCAAACCTAAGAATAATTGGGATAGAAGAAGGAGAAGAAGTACAGCTCAATGGTCCAGAAAATATATTTAATAAAATTATAGAAGAAAACTTTCCCAACCTAAAGAAGGATATTCCTTTGAAGGTTCAAGAAGCATACAGAACACCGAATAGACTGGACCAAAAAAAAAAAAATCTCCTCGCCATATATCCAACATTCTGCTGTTTACAAGAAACACACCTCAACCACAAAGACAGGCACCTACTCAGAGTAAGGGGCTGGGAAAAGGCTTATCAAGCAAATGGACCTAAGAAACAAGCAGGTGTGGCCATACTAATCTCTAACAAAGTTGACTTCAAACTTAAATCAAGCAGAAGAGATGGAGAGGGGCATTTTATACTCATAACAGGAACAGTTCATCAGGATGAAGTCTCAATCCTGATCATCTATGCCCCTAATATAAAAGCACCCACGTACATAAAAGAAACATTGCTAAAACTCAAAGCAGCCATCAAACCGCACACACTAATAGTAGGAGATTTCAACACTCCTCTCTCACCAATGGACAGGTCAATCAGACAGAAACCTAACAGAGAAATAAGAGAATTAATGGAGGTAATGAATCAAATGGACTTAACAGACATCGATAGAACATTCCACCCAAATAGGAAAGAATATACCTTCTTCTCTGCAGCTCATGGAACCTTCTCAAAAATCGACCACATAGTCGGTAACAAAGCAAACATCCACAGTTACAAAAAAATATTAGTAACCACCTGTGTCTTATCAGATCACTATGGATTAAAGTTAGAATTCAACAACAATGCTACCCTCAGAAAGCATACAAATTCATGGAAAATGAACAGTCAACTACTGAACCATACCTGGATTAAGGAAGAAATTAAGAAAGAAATTAAAGTCTTCCTGGAATTCAATGAAAATAAAGAAACAACATACTTAAACTTATGGGACACTATGAAAGCAGTCCTAAGAGGAAAGTTCATAGCACTAAGTGCCCACTTAAAGAAAACAGAAAAAGTACACATTGGAGACTTAACAGCCCACCTGAAAGCTCTAGAAAAAAAAGAAGCAGACTTACCTAGGAGGAGTAGAAGACTGGAAATAATCAAACTGAGGGCTAAAATCAACAAAATAGAAACACAGAAAACAATCCAAAGAATCAATGAAACAAAAAGCTGGTTCCTGGAGAAAATCAACAAGATTGACAAACCCCTATCCAAACTAATCAAACGGCAGAGAGAGAATTTGCAAATTAATAAGATCAGAAATGAAAAGGCGGACATAACCACAGGCACAGAGGAAATTCAGAGAATCATTAGATCTTACTACAAAAGCCTATATGCCACAAAACTGGAAAATGTAAAGGAAATGAACACTTTTTTAGATAAATACCATATACCAAAGTTAAACCAGGACCAGGTGAACAATCTAAATAGACCTGTTAGTCGCGAAGAATTAGAAGCTGTTATCAAAAACCTCAATACCAAAAAAAGCCCAGGACCAGATGGTTTCAACGCAGAATTCTACCAGAACTTCCAAGAAAACCTAATACCTATACTCCTTAATGTATTTCACAATATAGAAACAGAAGACTCATTGCCAGATTCCTTTTATGAAGCTACAGTTACTCTGATACCAAAACCGCACAAAGACTCAAACAAGAAAGAATATTATAGACCAATCTCATTCATGAACATCGACGCAAAAATCCTCCACAAAATACTGGCAAACTGTATCCAAGAACACATTAGAAAAATTATCCATTATGATGAAGTAGGCTTCATCTCAGATATGCTGGGCTGGTTCAACATACGAAAATCTATCAATGTAATCCATCATATAAAAAAACTGAAAGAAAAAAATCATATGATCATTTCATTAGATGCTGAAAAAGCATTTGACAAAATTCAACATCCCTTTATGATAAAAGTATTTGAGAGATTAGGGATACAGGGTCATACCTAAATATATTAAAAGCTATATACAGCAAGCCGACAGCTAACATCAAATTAAACGGAGAGAAACTCAAAGCCATCCCACTAAACTCAGGAACACGACAAGGCTGTCCACTCTCTCCATACCTCTTCAATATAGTGCTTGAAGTTCTAGCAATAGCAATAAGACAACATAATGGGATCAAGGGGATTCAAATTGGAAAGGAAGAAGTTAAATTTTCGTTATTTGCAGATGATATGATAGTGTACACAAGTGACCCCCAAAACTCCACCAAAGAACTCCTACAGCTGATAAACAGCTTTAGTAATGTGGCAGGATACAAGATCAACTCCAAAAAATCAGTCGCCTTCTTATACACAAAGGATATGGAAGCAGAGAGGGAAATCAGAGAAGCTTCACCATTCACGATAGCCACAAACAGCATAAAATATCTTGGGGTAACTCTAACTAGGGAAGTGAAAGATCTATTTGACGAGAACTTTAAGGCATTGAAGAAAGAAATTGAGGAGGATACCAGAAAATGGAAGGACCTCCCTTGCTCTTGGATTGGGAGGATCAACATAGTAAAAATAGCAATTCTACCAAAGGCAATTTATAGATTCAATGCAATCCCCATCAAAATCCCATCAAAATTCTTCACAGATATGGAAAGGACAATAATCAACTTTATATGGAAAAACAAAAAACCCAGGATGGCCAAAACAATCCTATACAATAAAGGATCTTCTGGAGGCATTACCATCCCTGACTTCAACCTCTATTACAGAGCTACAGTAATGAAAACAGTGTGGTACTGGCATAAAAACAGAGAAGTCAACCAATGGAATCGTATAGAGGACCCAGATTCTAACCCACAAACCTATGAACATCTCATTTTTGATAAAGGAGCCAAAAGTGTACAATGGAAAAAAGAAAGCATCTTCAACAAATGGTGCTGGCACAACTGGATGTCAACCTGTAGAAGAATGAAAATAGACCCATATCTATCACCATGCACAAAACTCAAGTCCAAATGTATTAAAGACCTCAATATCAGTCCAAACACACTGAAACTGATAGAAGAGACAGTGGGAAGTGTCCTACAACATAAGGGCACAGGCGATCGCTTCCTAGGTATAACACCAACAGCACACACATTAAGGGCAACATTGAATAAATGGGACCTACTAAAACTGAGAAGCTTCTGTAAAGCAAAGGACACTGTCACCAAGACAAAAAGGCAACCTACTGACTGGGAGAAGATCTTCACCAACCCCACAGCAGACAAAGGTCTGATCTCCAAAATATATAGAGAACTCAAGAAACTAGACTTTAAAATGCTCATTAACCCAATTAAAAAATGGGGCACTGAACTGAACAGAGAATTCTCAACAGAAGAAGTTCAAATGGCCAAAAGACACTTAAGGTCATGCTCAACTTCCTTAGCCATCAGGGAAATTCAAATCAAAACAACTTTGAGATATCATCTTACACCTGTCAGAATGGCTAAAATAAAAAACTCCATTGATAGCCTTTGCTGGAGAGGCTGTGGAGGAAGGGGTACCCTCATCCATTGCTGGTGGGAATGCAATCTTGTGCAACCACTTTGGAAATCAGTGTTTCGGTTTCTCAGGAAATTCGGGATCAACCTACCCCTGGACCCAGCAATACCACTCTTGGGAATATACCCAAGAGATGCTCTATCATATGACAAAAGCATTTGTTCAACTATGTTCATAACAATATTATTTGTAATAGCCAGAACCTGGAAACAACCTGGATGTCCTTCAATGGAAGAATGGATGAAAAAAGTGTGGAATATATACACATTAGACTACTACGCTGCTGTAAAAAACAATGACTCTCGAATTTATGCATGTAAATGGATCGAAATAGAAAACACTATCCTGAGTGAGGTAACCCAGACCCAAAAAGATGAACATGGGGTATCCTCACTCATAATTGGTTTCTAGCCATAAATAAGGGTCATGGAGTCTACAATTGGTAAACCTAAAGAAGCTAAATTAGAAGGTGAACCCAAGGAAAATCATATAGTTATCCTATGCCTATGGGAAGTAAACAAAATTGCCGGGGAGAAAAGTGGGATCTTTGGGGTAGGGTGGGTTGGGGGTAAGGGGATATGGGGAGAGAAATGTGAGAAGGGGAGGATGGGCCGAACTTGGGGAAACGGGACGATTGGGATAAAGGGAGGCTGGATAGGGGAGCACGGAAGCACAATTCTTAGTTAAGGGAGCCACCTTAGGGCTGGCAAGAGATTTGAACCTAGAGTGGCTCCCAGGAGCCCAATGCGATGTCCCCAGTTAGTTCCTTGGGCAGATGAGGATAGGGAACCTGAAACGACCCTATCCTATAGCAATGCTGACGAATATCTTGCATATCACCATAGAACCTCCATCTGGTGATGGATGGAGATAGAGACAGAGTCCCACACTGGAGCACTGGACTGAGCTCCCAAGGTCCCAAAGAGGAGCAGAAGGAGGGAGAAGATGAGCAAGGAAGTCAGGACCACGAGGGGTGCACCCACCCACTGAGACAGTGGGGCTGATCTATTGGGAGCTCACCAAGACCAGCTGGACTATGACTGAAAAAGCATGGGATAAAACCGGCCTCTCTGAAAATGGCGAACAATGAGGGCTGATGAGAAGCCAAGGACAATGGCATGGGGTTTTGATCATACTTCATGTTCTGGGTTTGTGGGAGCCTAGCCAGTTTGGATGTTCACCTTCCTAGACATGAACAGAGGGGGGAGGACCTTGGACTTTCCACAGGGCAGGGAACCCTGACTGCTCTTTGGACTGGAGAGGGAGAGGGAGAGGAGTGGGGGGAGGGGACAAGGGTGGGAGGAGGGAAATTGGAGGCTGGGAGGAGGGGGAAACTTTTTTTTCCTTAAGATAAAATAAGTTAAAAAATATAAAAATAAATAAAGATAGAAAAAAATAAAAAATAAAAAGTAGAATAAAGCCTGAAAAAAATAAAAAAATAAAAATATGGCCCTATAAATACTTATTAAAAAAAACTGTCCTTTTATGACAGTACTAAACCTGAGTCCCAAGCCAAGGGACATATGCACACAGTTGTTGAGAACAAGTAGTGACTGATTCTTCTTTTTAATTGAAATGGTCAACAACCATAAAAATACATCCATCAATTATTAATCTAATGACAACGTGGCATTGAATCCTTCCTTATTAAGATGGATGGAAATCATCCTTTCAAAGAACATCAGAGCCAAAAGGCATAAACTAGGCTACATGACCAAATATTAAAATAATTCACCCTTCTACTAATTATTTCATGAGTTTTGGAACACACAAATATCAAGAGCTTCACAAACCTTACAGTATGTTCTGTGGGCATGATGGAAGGAGTTCAAGGGCTCTGTATGAGTCATGTGCAATTTCCCTGAATCTGAAAGCATAGAATGGCTAATGTTCTACAATTATTTGTAGAACATTAATAATAATAATAAGAAGAAGAAGAATAAATGCTCTACAATTATTTGTCTACAATTCAGGACTCTACAATTATTTTCTTATTTGTTCAAATAGGTGGTTTACTCTCTCTCTCTATATATATATATAGAGAGAGAGAGATCCTAAAGAACATGTATTGATAAAATACAAGTATTCTTTGAAAATTCCCTGTGTGTGAACATACAAACATGCATGCACACACAAACACAGAGAAATATTTTTATTCTGCTTCCTCTTACCTCACACTTTTCAGATCTTTATGACTAAAACTCTCCATGGTTTTTTGTTTTTTTAAAATTTTTTCTAGGCTGACCTTAAGAATTTATCCTTTCAGTGTGACTATAGATAGCAGGGGCCTCTCCAGTGGATAGTGGATACATTGCTTCTCTACCGAAAAATCTTTTAGTGGCCCATAATTCTATATAGAAAGTAAAAGCACATAAGTGAGTTGGCATCAAGAAATGCCAACATATGATAAATGTCGAGTACAGGCTCAGTACAGGCAAACATATAAGATATGAATTAAGATTAAAAGTTTACAAGTAGGACTTCACAAAAGAAAAAAAAGTATAGTAAAAGAAACAATAAACTGAGTGAAGAGGAAAGAATGGAGTGAATCTTTGCCGGCTCTACCACTAGCAGGATCAAAGTCCAGAATGTATAAAGAACTCCAAAAAGAGAGGCAGAAACTAAATACTCCATTCTAGAGCTTTTACCTGAAATATATTTATCAATGAGATAAAGAGAGGGAAATTGCACAGGGCAGGGTATCCTGCCCTCTCTTAAGGACGGAAGGGGAGGGAGGAGGGGAGGAAGTGTAAATTTTTGAACAAAAATAAAAATAAAAAAAGGAAAAAAAGAGAGGGAAATTACTCAAAAAGTGTCAGAAAATTGTCTATCTGTACTAGTCATTTGGAAATTCTTGTCAAAGCACTGCTTAGATTTCTTCAAACTCCAGTCAGAAGGGCAAAGATAAAAAAGACAACAAACAGGAAAAGTGGCAAGGGTGAAGGGAAAAGGCAACACTCACTCACTCTTGGTAGGTTTTCTAAATTGTACAACTCTACAAACCAGTGTGGATGATTATCAAGAAGTTGACAGTAAATCTAGCATATGAAACAACTATACCACTGCTTGTCACATGTCCAAAGGAATTGACTTCTTATTCAAGGACAACTTCTAGGTCACATTAGCTGTTGCTCAATTCACTATAGCTGAAAACTGTAAACCACCTTAATATTCTTCAACTGAGGAATGGATAACAAAAGTATTTAACATGTAATATAGAAAACAATTAAGCTGTAAATAAAAATGGTTCTTGAAATTTGCAGGTAAATGAAATGAAGCAAAAAAGTCTACATCGTGTGAGACAACCCAGACCAAAACACCTGAAACATCACTTTTTCTTCTGGATTTCCCATGTTCAAATTTATAAATTTGAGTGTACAATGTTGAGTAAACAAAAGCATCAGGACAGTGTAAAGGAATCATTTGCAGGTTGGGCCTGCGGATTTGGGAACTTAATGAGGAATAAAGGTTCTATAGAGATGAAAACAGAATCATATGGCCAAGGTTCCAATTGGGGATGAGGGAGATAATTTAATACAACAGGGGAATGGGTCAGGAAGGTAAAATAAAAGCAAAGGCATTTGATGAATACTCAAGGGATCATATTTAAATTTTATTTTGTATTTATATTTTATATTTACCTAAATTTATACTAAATGCATATGATTACAAGTACATACATATACATGTGCTTAGAAATTTGTGTCTTAAAAGAAGTTAAGCCACTTGGGCTGATAGACTCTCCTCAGGAATGATAGACTAAGAAATAGGTATTATCAAGAATGACAAAACTTCTTTTGAATGATTTTTCATGTTGACAATGTTACTGCCGAAACAATATAAATTCTCTATTTTGAACTTCTTTGCATCTCAGAGGTTATGGATGAGTCTTTATGGCTGAAGTTACTGTACACTCAGGACACAGGACTGACATAATCCAACTGAATCCAAGATCCTAATTTTTTTTCTTGTCGCTTTTCTTCCCTTGTTCCAAAAAATACTATTTAGCATGCTAAGGAAGGGAAACAAACAACTCTTCCCAGATGAAGCAACTATGACGAATGACAATAGAAGCATTTCAAGCTAGGTAAAAAGGTACAAGAAGTGACATTTAGGTTAGTGACAACCAATAGTTGTCTGTTAGGACTCAAGGACAGCACAACAGTGGGCAAATCATTCCTAGTACTGGAAATTTTGTTAAATATCCAGGATTAGTGAGGTCATAGAGTTTTAAAAAGATTCTAGTACAACAACTTTGCTAGACCAGCACAATACCCTCCTTTATAACCAGAGATACGTGTAAGTAGATCTCCCTATTGAGTAGAGCTTCTCTTGATTTCAGATGGAAACTATCCCTGAAACCCACACATGTGCATGAAGTAGACAACAACAGATTGTTGGAGACAGATCCCAATAGATAAGTCTACATCTCAGCATACAGGGATCAGGGAACATCTCTGAAGGGGGTGTAGAATGATACTAAAAGCCAGAGTATCAAGAATTCTGCTGTGGCATATTGTCTGTAAGACTTTGGAGAAATAAAGATGGGAAAATGTCAATATCAATGGCAATGTTACACAAAAGGGCAATTTTATTCAGAATCCCAGTTCTGAACAATGACCACAAATATCTAACGAGTGTGTGAATAAGGAAAATTAGATTCACCCAGGGAAAAGTGGCACTGTGATTGGTTGTTCAATGCAGAGTAGTAAGTCCTGAAACCATATATACACAAAGAAGAAAATAGCACTCCTCAGGTTGTGTGTACGTATATATGTATGTATGTATGTGTGTATCAGTAATAATTTAGGCAAAGGGATCTGATGTTGAGTGGGTGAGTATAGAAATGATGTTTACATTTGGCTAGGTGTGAGAGGCTCAAGGAAGGAAATGAAGAGGAAAAATAATGTCAGTTGATGACACTTGAAAACAATAAAATGTAAATAGAATAGCATATGATATGTAAAGAACACAATGACATTTCTGTTTGGATTTTCTTTCTAACATAACAGATCACTCAACTTCATATATTTTGCATCAGGACAATATGTTACTTGACTGTAATTCATTAGAATCATCTAATATTTACTATGTTATTTTTGTTGAGGACTATTTACTTTTATTTTTCATTACATGTTTTTAAGATTGTTTAAAGTATTTCCATATATACATAGTTTCAATTGAGTAACTCCCAACAACACCCTTTTCCCAATGTTATGGCTTCTGATTATCATTCCTGCCATATAAATTTTGAAAATAAAAAGACAGAGATAAGAAGAACCATAAGAAATTATGGAGAAGTGCTGCATGGAGAGGGGTCCCATTGTTCCATCCTGGCCACCCAGCTAGCTTACACCAGAAATAATCACACAAAAACTATATTCATTTAAACACTGCCTGACACATTAGCTCTAACTTCTTATTGGTCAATTCTTACATCTTAATTTAATCCATTTCTATTAGTCTGTGTATTGCCATGTGACTGTGGCTTACCAGCAAGATTGTAACCAGAATCCATCGCAGGCAGGAGATCCATGGCATCTGCCACTCTGCCCTTCTTCCCAGCATTCAGTTCTGTCTACTCTGTCTACCTAAGTTCTGTCTTATCAACTAGGCCAAGGCAGTTTCTTTATTCATTACCCAATGAAAGCAACACACAAACAGAAGGAACTCATACACCATTTCCCCTTTTCTGTTTAAACAAAAAGGCTTTAACTTTAACATAGTAAAATTATATATAGCAAAACTTTTATCAAGCAAGAATTACAGTTACAATATTTATATCTATTTTATCTTTCATTATAACAAAGGAAAACTATGAATATCTCTATCTATTCTTCAACTCTATCAAAGACTTCAGAAGGATATAATATTACCTATATAAACTGGAAGTGCATTATACACAACTTCCAAAACTCTAGAATTGACAGAGACATCTCACTGCCTGGACAGTCACCCATCTTTACTGTTGGGGCATCCATCTTTAGCCTACAGGCCAATAGCATCCAGCAGACATTTCCATGAAGCAGGAAATTTTAAAGACAGTTTTGTCACTTTCTTCTGTGTCCTGCAGAATATTTCACAGACTCTTTCATGAAACAGGAACCCCAAAGGATCATCTCTCCTTTAGGCAAGTTCAGCAGTCTTCTCTCTGTGGGTTCTTCATGTCTAGTTTATGCATCAGTCCAGGCAAGAACAGTTTCTTGCCCAAATGGCTTACTAATTCCATAAGGAGCCTCTTCTATAAAAAGCCCATTTTCCTCTTGAAATAGATTGGTACTGCCAGGAGCAGATGTGTCTCATTGTCATGAAAAGCCCTAAGTTATTAAAACATTTTAAATGCCATAGTCTGTAATCTTTGAAAGATATGAAGAATTCCTACCTAACTGAAATATATATATATATATATATATATTTACTAACATGACTATAAGCTTGAATATTATCCATGATTATCCATTAATAACCTATATTTCCTAATTCTACATTACATTTTTAAATGAACTGCACAATCACAATACCTTAATCGAGATCAGAAATACACATACATATAACAAAATTGACCTTAAATTTGTATCTATAAATCAAGATTTATACCAATGGAAATTATTTATATCCATATAATAAAATAATAGAGGAATAATTATTAGTTATATTATTGCAAATATGAATAATAAATGATATAAATTATATTTGTTGATATCAAAATATTAGTAATGGTTACTAATAATAAAATCAAAATAAAATAAATCTTTTCCAATTTGATGTCAACATGAATGGATGATGATAATTGAATTTGATGATGCAGGAATCCTAAGCTAAAGGCACTGCTTAAGGTTGGGCACTCTATTTGTCACTCAACAGAAATTTAAAGAGTATTGATTTTCTGAGTCAACATGGTTGATTCATTTTGGGGATGTTTATACCATGGTGTGTATTAAACAAAAAGCACAGCTCTTTTATAAAATATCAGGGTCCAAAGATGTTTATTAATTTAAAGATACTAAAATACAAACAGTTTCATTAAAAATATCAAGGAGAATATTGCTGTAGGACATTCTTTACAGGAGAATTTTCATAAACATTTCAGTAAAAAAAAAGTCACTCCTTACGATGCATTTATTGTTCATGAAAATGAATATTTACAACTAGATACTCCTGAATCATTTTCCACAGTACCTAGAGTTACCTCCAGGAAAATATAGGATTACTATATTTAAAAGGCAATGCTAGAAAGTATTTAGGAGTACTTATCACTTGAAGCTTTCAAATTTTGGATATAAAAGAAAGAAAAATGTTTTTGGAAAAGTCATCATTCTGCATTGCCTTAGGAATTAGATAGAGATGGATAGTCAGACAAACAAAGAGAGACAGAGATAGGGAAAGAGAGGAGGAGAAAGGGATAGAGTTGAAATCAGTCAGAATTTAAATATTTGGGACTTTGAGATACACTGAAGAAATAATTGATAGAAAGTTCATATATTGAGAAGATATTTATAACAACGCAGGTATTCAGAATATTAAACATATTGGAAAAACACATGTATTCAAAATGTATAGCAAAATCACTAATATTAATAAAATGCAGCTATATAAATGATTTGAAAAGAGGGCTATAAAAATAATGTAATGGAGTAATCATTTAACAAGTTCCTTTATTCCTTCTGATATTACAAAATAAAACTTCCAGTGGAAACCATGACACATGTATGGCAATGTATCTGTCCCCAGTGACTGAGTATTGGCAAAATGCTGGAGGCAATTATATCAAATAGGTGCCTGCCTATTTTCACATTGATCCTGAGCATCAAGCCAAGAAATACAGCAGCTTATTTCTTGTAAGACACTAGTCAGTCAATCATCCACTTGGTTTGAAAAGGTCAGCAGAGAGAAGCATACCATCAGTCTGTAGCTGGATTATGAAGTGGAGTCTCCACTCATTCTTATTGAATGGTTACAGAAAATAAAAGCACATGAAGAAAGAATGACATTCCACTGTTATTTTATTTTACTTTTTGGTATTTTTAGATAGGGATTTTCTGTGTAGTTTTGTAACCTGTCCTGCAACTCTCTGTGTAGAACAGGCTGGCCTTGAACTCACAAACATTCACTTGCCTCAATCTGCTGAATGCTGGAACTAAAGGTCTGTGCCACCACCGCTGAACTCCACTGTTATTTTTATATTCCTAAAATTTGGAGAAAATGTACATTCCACGAGTGTCACTAAACAGAAGATTGGGTCATGGGTCAGGAGTGAAGAGAGTGTATGTAGCTAAAGCCCAGGACTATGACCATGAATCTACATAATGTGCCAGCGCTACCCATTTCCTTCCGTACTCGACAATTTGGTTTTTTTTTTTTTTTTTTTTTTTGGTTTTTCGAGACAGGGTTTCTCTGTGGCTTTTGAGCCTGTCCTGATATTTTTTTTTCTGTGTTCAAATCGCTTGTCATGGATATCTCCAGTAACATGATTTTAAAATTGTTTATTGACGATTTCCCATATATATAAAACATTCTGACAATTCTTTCTCTAATGTCTTCTCTATTCTTTCAAGTATCCTCCCACACCCAACACGTCCTTTTCACATATTATTTATTTTTTAAGTTTATCTGTGACCCAATAAATTTATTCATGGCTATATGTGTTCCGATAGCTTTGAAACTAACACTTGGGCCTTAATGGACCTACAAGTAGAAATAATAGGGCTGGACAATGTTCTTCCTACACCAACCTATCATTGGCTCATAGACCAGAAATGAAATGTATAATCCCACGAGACACATTCACTTCCATAACCTCCAGCCCATAGGAAATGGCTAGTTTATGTCCAGCGTAAGCAAACATGATTGCTGTGACTAAATATCCAGAATACATGGCACGTTTAACACACAAAGTATGAGAGAAGTGACAGACCAGTCAAAACAGACTTGGGACATTGAGAGAGAGACACACAGAGAGAGAGAAACAGAGACACAGAGAGAGATAGAACAAGGAGAAAAGAGACATCTTTTGCTAGTATTGCAAATTTGTATATTAACTATTGAAACAGTGTGGAGAATACATAGTTTTCTGAAACTAAATATGGACCATGTGATTCAGTTATACAGCTCCTTGGAATATGCCCAAATGACTTGATATTCTCCTTAACCTGTATTTTCTCAAGCATATTCATTGCTACTCTATTCACAACAGCTAGAAAACAGCAACAATCTAAATGTTCTACAGCTGTCTAATAGATAATGAAATAGTGATGCATGTAAACAATATTATAAGTATTCCATTGTAAAGAAAATTGAAATCATGACATATGCAGGCAAATGGCAGGAAATATAAAAGATACTACTTATTTAGCCAACCCAGATCTAAAAACTAAATGTGGCATATTAGGTCTCTTCTGTTATTCCTAGTTCCAAATCTTCAGATAAATGTTAAGGACTCACTTGCAAACTTGCACTCATATGCATGAGACAACATTTAGTGAAAATATAGTCAACAAAATTGAAAGAGATGAAGGGGGTACATATTGGAAATTTTAGAGGGAAGAAGGGGGAGTAGAGAATCATGTAATTTTGCTATAATCTCAAATTTAGAAAAAGTAGAGAAAATAATAGGTTATAATTTAAAGAAAGTGTCATAAAGGACCAACTAATTTTTTATAAAGGGGTCATGAGTAATTATGGATTTTCAACAAAAAATACTAAAATTCTAACTGTAGGTTATTCTATGTGTCAGAGAGGGAAGTCCTAGAGGATAAAAAGGCACTCCAGAATCCTGATAGCCTTGGCTGTCCCTAGAATTGGATGACAAGATCCTATGCCTAAGCACAACACAGAACTTGGATTTGATGTGTAAAGAAGTCAACTGGGCAGGAAGGGGCTTTGCTTTATGATACGTAATCATATTTAGAGCAGAGTCTTTTTGCACATTTTGCAGTTTTTTGAACATTATTTTTTATAGAATGTTTCATTTGATTTCATTTCTTTTGATTAATGATACCAGTATTTATTGCCAGGAGACATCTAGCAATATTTTTTTCAGTTAGTTAAACAGTTAAACATTAGTGATATCTCTTGAAGCTCTGTGTTACAACCATCAAATTCAGTGTACTAGAAGAATAAACTACTCAATATATGGAAAGATTTAAACATAGCAAAGGACATATCAATATCTATATATGAAATCCTTTTTTAGTGTTACCAACTTTCTTCTAATAGTGTGGTTGCTTTGGCTCATATAGTCCAGGCTACAATTTTAAATTCACTTAACTTCACAGTATTATACTTAGATTGAGAATTATTTTGAAGCACATTCCATAGTTTTAAATAAATCCTATAGGATATATGCATATGCATTGTGACCTTTACCTACCAGTATAGTTCTGGAGGCAAAACAATTGCTTTAATGCACTCACAGGGATAGATCTTTCTGCCAGGAACACTCAATTAACCACACCAACAAAACCTGACCTTTAGTCTAACTGTATTAGTTTAGGAATATGAGATCATATACTGTTCAAAAGGGTAAACGTAGAAATACTGGACAGACCCAAGTTTTTGTCATGCAGAATGATTGGTTGATTCCATGAAACTCCCTCTAACTAACTGTATAAAAAGCTTTATCAGTTCAGTTCCTCCACAATCAATATCCTACTTTGAGCTTCTGCAGAAGAGCAAAGGCTGGTACCACCATGGTAAAGTTTCTGCTGCTGGCTTTGGCATTTGGTCTGGCTCATGCTCATGTTGAGGTAAATTCATTTGGTCTGTGAACAGGTTTGATGTTCTTCAACAGCATGTTTTTGTGGATGTGATGTGTCTTTCAGTTTGTCCATGCAAGTCCATATTCATTTCTGACTTCCACTCATGTGCACTTTTTCAATCAGATTTTTCTAAGATGAAACAAATGAACGAAGGAAACTATGGGTTGAATTTCAGAGCTTAAGAGGCAAGCACATGAGTAATTCCAAAAGGTCTCATGTACCAAATGCTATGTAAATTGAGTCATCATATTACCCTGTGTTATTCTACATCACTAGAACCATACTTTTTTAACTAATAAAGAAAATATTATTGATTTATGTTTCTAGTTATTTTATGTATTCCCAAGGACTGGGATCATAGATTTGATACCAACTCACATTCTAATGTCCTTTGCTGTTTTTTTTCAGATTGATGGAAAGTGGGTTACTGTTGCCATTGCTGCTGACAATGCAAAAAAGATAGAGGAAGAAGGACCTCTGAGACTCTACCTTCGTGAACTTACTTGTAATGAGTCATGTGATAGATTGGAATTCACATTTTATATCAAGTAAGCAAATTGTCAACCATGTAAACTTAGAAGACTATTTACATTTTACAGATTTCATCTTGTTAAATTTATAGGCCAATGTTCTGTTTCTGGTCATGAAATTGAAGGTCTTGTTGTCAGAAATGTGATTATGTTATTCCATAATGGGTTAGCTCTGGACACAACACAGAAATTAGATATTGTGTCCAGTTCCTTTATTGTTTCCTTAGAAATTCTCCAGGTTGGAGGCCTGGGCTTGAATTTCAGGCTTTAATATTATATGCAGGAGATTCTAAGAATATCATTTATATTAATTTAAAAGTATGTGTGAGCATTTGGTTCAAAGACACACATGTTATGTTATTCAGTCAATAATGTCAAAAAAAGTCTTCTACACACATCTTTGATAAATCTAATTTGTAAAGTACTGTATCTGATGCTCTAGATTCAGAGATTCTCTCTCTGCCATCTGGATGACAATGTTCAATGAATGAGTGCATAACACCATAAGAACTTCAAATGCTTTAAATCATTCCGATACTCTAGATACAATTATAAGATTTAGGTTACAAATAAAATCACTTAAAACACAAGCACATATTTCAATGTACTTATTGTTGGACTAAAACAAGAGAACTAACATTAAAAATCATACTCAGTGAATAGTCAAATCAGATAAGGAAGAAATCACAGCCTTCATAGGACTTGTTAAAATTGACTCAAAATAAGTCATGTACATAATTACAAACAGAATGATATTTTCTAAACAAGAATTAGGAAAACTGAGGTAAGCATACATACTTCTCTTTCAGCTCTGTACACTGTTCATCAGGTTCACTATTATACTTGAAGGTCATTAATACTAATTACAATATTTAAAGAATAAAGAATTGTTACTGTTTAATTTTTTAGGGCGAATGGTCAATGTACAAAGACCAAAGTCACTGGGAACAGGCAAGAAGATGGCAAGTACAATGCACAGTGTAAGTATGGGATTTGGGAGCTTTCTCTGAACAAAAGCACTGTGGGTGTGCACATACAAGCTGACACTTCAGACACCCATAGGTACATAAATGTAGAAACACTTTGGTTACTTTGAAATTTATCAACCCTTCCAACCAACTGAGATATGGTACAAAGTCAGAGTGCATTGTAGGTCTTCTGAAGTTTACATGGAGAAGAACACTATTACCTAAAGATGTGAGTAATGCTTACAAAACATCTCCAAATAGGTTCCTGCATGAAAATTTACTTCTAGATAAAATCCAGTGTCTTTTCTTTTATACAGTATCTTGGTTGTTATTGGACAGCCCTGACACTCACTAATAAGACTCTCATGCCCCAAACATATTTGCAAACTTATAGCCTCAGGCTATCAAGTACTCATATTATAGGCATTTTCTATCAACCTGGATTAATAGAGGATTAAAATTAACAGTACCATTTTAAAGATTCCTTTTCTCATATTTTGTTAAGATCATAACATTTAGATCATTGGATGATAACCTCAATTTTGCAAAGCAGTTAGGGGAAAGTCTGCATAAAAATTTCAGACTGACTCAATTTTAAAAATTGCTAAACTAATAGCAACATTGTTCACTTGAATTATAACTGGTGTGCCTTTTGGTTTGATCTTAAATGAATGGAGTGCACATTCTTCGGGAAAGTCTATTATTTCCTAAACTTTACATGGATATTAAAAAGCAGTCCTGTAATTGAAAATATCCAGATCCCAAAATACTTTTATTTCCTTGTGAACAACTTTTATCATTTAATCAGTGTCAGTAAGTATAAATTTCAGACTCTCTCTCTTTCACACAAACACACACATACACACACATACATACACACCTGGAGAGAGATGGAGAGAAAGGTACATGTACATAGAACACTCACACACAGAGACAGACGCATATACACTATGAATGTCTAATAAATTTGACATGTTAATTCTTATAGCTTTTCCATCAATAGTCATACAAGATGAAAACTTTTGTGTCTATTTCTCATTACTACAGTCTCTTTTGCATATATATTCATTTGCTCACCATGTATTACCATGGTATGACACCAAAGTTTTATACTTTTGGGAAATTGATAAGTGATCTTTTAGATCTGGTTGAAAGGGGAAGGAATACCCAACAGAGTGATCTCATAGGTCGTGACATGATGAATTCAGAGAAAAAGGAAAGTATCTGTACCTAGGATTCATTGTCAGGTTTAATGAGTATTATGATGGGATGGGCAAAATTAATTACTATAGGAATATCTTTGCACACATTTGTCATATGATAATGAATCAGAGATTATTGACAGAGTTGTTGTAAATAATAATGTTTAGTCAACAAGTGACATCAAACAAGTAAAAAGATGAGGGACACTCATTTTGAAATGTTTCTGTTATTGCAGTTGAAGGTGACAATACATTTGGACCTGTGTATATAACACCAAAGTTTATAATCTTTGCCAATCAGAATGTGGATAGAACTGGCCAGACTACAAACATGATTTATGTTTATGGTAAGAATGGTAGAGGGTTTTTTTTAAAAAAATAGTAACAAAATTATCATCCAGCAAATAAGGATCAAGTCAGATTCACCCTCCAAATACAGTACCATGGTATTTCCAAACTCCCATGCACTAAATAACAATCTGATTGCTTTGTGGACCAACTTTTAAATTATATTGTAATTTGAGTATCACGGTCATTGAAGATTTGGGGTGATGAGTGAGATCATTGGAAGTGTTTATGTTCATATTTCCTCACAGGAAACGGGAACACATATTTTTCTAAAGTTCAAACCATTTTGAGTGTCTTCTGAAAAAGTGTGTACTAAATTAAAACATAAACTCTAGGTTATAGACTTAGAAGAAATGTGAGAATTCCATTGACAGGCATCCATGACTCTCTAGGGTCATGTTTTTGAAAGTGGGTAGAATTGAGATGAGTGAACTCTCTAGAGAAGTTTTTTTTTTTGATGTCATGGAATACTGAAAAGTGATGTCATACCACCATTTAGACTTTATTAAATGTGTTCATGGAATTTGGGGAAAATTATTATTGCCTGTATTGACCCACCCAGGATAGATGAAATTGGAGTAGTTGGGATACTAAGGAAGCAATGTAATTTCTGAAGAATTCTACTGAACCTATCTTTAACATTGTCAATTATACAATATAGGAAAAGGTCAACCTTTAACTCCTGAACAATATGAAAAAATTGAGGAATTTGCTAAGGTCCAGAACATTCCAAGAGAAAACATTCAAGATGTTCGGGCTACAGGTAACCTCGGTGTTTATTATTATGGCCATAGCATTTCTAAATACATAGATACATATTTATTCATATATATATTGATTTATATTCATAAATATATAAGTATATAAACATACTTAGTCTATCTATCTATTTATCTATCTAGTCATTAAGTTTCTGATTTGGAATAAATCTAGTCATATGCAATCTTTCAGTTGCTTTTTCCAGAAATAATCCTTGTGGAGCTGTTCTAATATTCATATGAGAACATTTATGTCACTCCTTACCCCATACATATTCTTTTACAGATCATTGTCCTAAATAATGATCTTCTTTAGGTGAGTAGAAACAAAAGCATTGACTAACCATCTTGATATTTCAATAGATTTGTGTTTATTACATAAAAAAATGAAAAAGTATGTTACGAAGGAAAAAAATGAACTCAAATTAGGCAAAATTAAGATAGAATATTAATTGTCTTTTAAGGCTGAATATCTTATAGTTACAGAAATAAATGATAGAATATGTTCAGTTATATATCATATGAAGGACTTTTATCTTTTTCAGAATTGCTAAAATTTTTATATTGAGGACTATTCCATCAATTTAATGTATCTTGTATTTGACAAATAATTCTTTCTTTATGACTGTGGGCTATTATTTGTCACAGTTTTCTACATGTATTATTTGTAAAATAATGTTGATGTTTTCAGAATATTCTTTGAACCCTCTCAATATAAATTTTCATGTATGTCACAGAATGTCATTATTCTCTGTTGAAAGTACTCCTATAGAATCCCAAGTGCAAGGTATTGGTGACTTCTAAGAAAGAAACTGTTTATGTACAATCCATTCTCTATACTCTGTATTGCTATATTTAAGTTTGTATTCATACATTCTTAAGGACAAAAAAATTTTCCTGCTCAATCATGTTTTAATTTTTGCTTTCATGTCTGCACAGATGACAACAGAATCAGAACTATGCATCATATTCTCTTGACCATGGAATCAGTATCACATCCAAATCACCATTTCTTGTTAAACGGATTTTTCCCTAACCTGTAAAGTCTGGATAAAACATACCAAATTGCTGACTTACCTTTTCTTTCCCTTTTTATGATCTATGATCTCTTCTTACCTTTTGAATGCATAAATAAAATGTTTCAAAAAGCAATAAATATGTTTTGTAAAGCATATATTTTTATGTGTTCTTAAATTTGGTTTGCCAGTATTTTTTTTTTGAGGATTTTTGCATCGATTTTCATGAGCGAGAGTGGTCTGTAATTTTCTTTCTTGGTTGAGTCTTTGTGTGGTTTTGGTACTAGGGTAACTGTAGCTTCATAAAAAGAGTTTGACAGTGACTCTTCTGTTTCTATTATGTGAAACACATTAAGGAGTATAGCTCTTCTTGGAAGTTCTGGTAAAATTGTGCATTAAAAACAACTAGTCTTGGGCTTTTTTAGTTTGGGATTTTTTTTGACAGCTTCTATTTCCTCATGACTTATAGGTCTATTTAAATTGTGCACATAGTCTTGATTCAATTTTGGTATATGGTATTTATCTAAAAACAATCCATTTCTTTTACATTTTCCAACTTTGTGGCATATAGGCTTTTGTAGTAAGGCCTACTGATTCTCTGAATTTCCTCAGTGTCTGTTGTTATGTCCCCCTTTTCATTTCTTATCTTGTTAATTTGATGTTCTCCCTCTGCCTTTTGATTAGTTTAGATAGCGGTTTGTCAATCTTGTAGATTTTCTCAAAGAATCAGCTCTTTATTTCATTGAGTCTTTGGTTTGTTTTCGGTGTTTCTATTTTGTTGATTTCTGCTCTCAGTTTGATTACTTCTAGTTTTCTATTCCTCCTGGGTGAGTCTGCTTCTTTTTTTCTAGATCATTTAGCTGTCTGTTAAGTCTCTAATGTGAGCTTTCTCCATTTTTTAATGAGGACACTTAGTGGTATGAACTTTCCTCTTAGCACTGCTTTAATCGTGTCCCATAGGTTTGGGTATGTTGTGTCTTTATTTTCGTTGAATTCAAAAAAGACTTTAATTTCTTTCTTTATTTCTTCCCTGACCCAGGGGTGGTTCAGTAGTTGACTGTTCAGTTTCCATGAGTTTGTAAGATTTCTGGGGGTAAAATTGTTGTTAAATTCTAACTTTGTTCCATGGTGATCAGATAAGACACAGGTGGTTACTAAATTTTTTGTATGTGTGGAAGTTTGCTTTGTTACCGAGTATATGATCAATTTTCGAGAAAGTTCCATGAGATGCTAAGAAGAAGGTATATTCTTTCCTATTTGGGTGGAATGTCCTATAGATGTCTGTGAAGTCCATTTGATTCATTACCTCCATTAGTTCTCTTATTTCTCTGTTAGGGTTCTGTCTAATTGACCTGTCCATTGGTGAGAAGTCTCCTACTATTAGTGTGTGGGGTTTGATGTGTGTTTTGAGATCTAGTAATGTTTCTTTTACATATGTGGGTGCTTTTATATTAGGGGCATAAATATTCAGGATATTCAAAAAAATTATTCATTACGATCAAGTAGGCTTCATCCCAGAAATGCAGGGCTGCTTCAACTTATGAAAATCTGTCAATGTGATCCATCATATGAATAAACTTAAAGAAAAAAACCATATGATCATTTCTTTAGATGCTGAAAAAGCATTTGACAAAATTCAACACTTCTTTATGATAAAGGTCTTGGAGAGATTAGGGATACAAGGACCATATCTAAATATAATAAAAGCAATATACAGCAAGCCAACAGCGAATATCAAATTAAATGGAGAGAAACTCAAAGCCATCCCACTAAAATCAGGAACACCACAAGGCTGTCCACTCTCTCCATATCTCTTCAATATAGTGCTTGAAGTTCTAGCAATAGCAATAAGATAACATAAGGAGATCAAGGGGATTCGAATTGGAAAGGAAGAAGTTAAACTTTTGTTTTTTGCAGATGATATGATAGTGTACATCAGTGACCCCAAAAACTCTACCAAAGAACTCCTAAAGATGATAAATACCTCCAGTGATGTGGCAGGATACAAGATCAACTCTAAAAAAATCAGTAGTCCTCCTATAAACAAAGAATAAATAAGCTGATATGGAAACCAGACAAACATCACCTTTCATGATAGCCACAAATAGCAAAAAAATATCTTGGCATAACACTAACCAAGAAAGTAAGAGGCCTATTTGGCAAGAACTTTACATCTTTGAAGACAGAAACTGAAGAGGACACCAGAAAATGGAAGGATCTCCCATGCTCTTGGATGGGTAGAATCAACATAGTAAAAATGGTAATCTATAAATTCAACGCAATCTCTATCAAAATCCCAACAAAATTCTTCACAAACCTTGCGAGAACCAATCATCAACTTTATATGGAAAAACAAAAGACCCTGGATAGCCAAAACAATCTTATGCAATAAAGGAAGTTCCAGAGGCATTACCATCCCTGACTTCAAACTCGAATACAGAACTACAGTAATGAGAACAGCTTCATATTGGCATAAAAACAGAAAAATCAACCATTGGAATCAAATTGACTACCTGGTTATTTTTTTTTAAATATTTATTTACTTATTATGTATACAATATTCTGTCTGTGTGTATGTCTACAGGCCAGAAGAGGGCACCAGACCTCATTACAGATGGTTGTGAGCCACCATGTGGTTGCTGGGAATTGAACTCAGGACCTTTGGAAGAGCAGGCAATGCTCTTAACCACTGAGCCATCTCTCCAGCCCCGACTACCTGGTTATTAAGCCGCAACCTATGAACACCTGATTTTCGACAAAGGAGCTAAAGGATACAATAGAAGAAATAAAGCATCTTCAACAAATGGTGCTGGCATAACTGGATGTCAGCCAGTAGAAGAATGAAAATAGATCCATATCTTTCACCATGCACAAAACTCAAGTCCAAATGGATTAAAGACATATATATATATATATATATATATATATATATATATATATATATATATATATATATATATATATATATACTGACCACACTGAACCTGATAGAAGAGAAAGTTGGAAGTAGCCTGCAAAAATGGGCACAGGAGACCACTTCCTACGTATAACCCCAGTAGCACAGATAATAAGACTAACATCGAATAAATGGGATCTCCTGAAACTGAGAAGTTTTGTAAAGAAAAGAACACTGTCATTAAGACAAAAAGGCATTCTACTGAATAGGAGAAGATCTTCACCAACCCTGCCACAGACAAAGGTCTGATCTCCAAAATATATAAAGAACGCAAGAAACTAGACATTAAAATTCTAATTAACCCAATTAAATGGGGTACAGGACTGAACAGAGAATTCTCAACAGAAGAAGTTCAAATGGCCAAAAGACACTTAAGGTCATGTTCAACATCCTTAGTGATCAGGGAGATGCAAATCAAAACCACTTTGAGATGCCATCTTATACCTGTCAGAAGGCTAAAATGAAAAATACCAATGATAGCCTATGCAGGAGAAGATGTGGAGTAAGGGGAACACTCATCCACTGCTGGTGGGAATGCAAACTTGTGCAACCACTTTGGAAATCAGTGTTGTGGATTCTCAGGAAATTGGGAATCAACCTACCTCAGGATCCAGATATATATATCCAAGAGATGCCAAATCATTCTGCAAAAGCATTTATTTAACTATGTTCATAGCAGCATTATTTGTAATAGCCAGAACCTGGAAACACCTAAATGTTCCTCAATAGAAGAATGGATAAAGAAAGTGTGGAATATATACACATTACAGTACTACTCAGTTGTAAAAAAAAAAATGACATCTTCAATTTTGCTTGCAAATAGAAAACACTATCCTGAATGAGATAACCCAGACTCAAAAAGATGAATATGGTATGAACTCACTTATTAGTGGACTCTAGCCATAAACAAAGGACATTGAGCCTATAGTTAACAAGCCTAGAGAAGCCAAATAACAAGGTGGACCCAATGAAAAACATATATTGTTCCTCCTGGATATTGGAAGCAAACACGATTACAGGGCAAAAGTTGGGAGCATGGGCATAGGGTTATGGGTGGTATTGGGGATGGGGAAAAGGGAGAGGGGGAGCAAGAAAGGAGAAGGGAAAGACTGGGGAGAGCATGGGGGAGTGGTAGGTTGGAGATGGAGGAAAGGTGGATATAGGAGCAGGGAAGACGATATCTATATTAAGGGAACCATTTTAGGATTGGCAAGAGACTTGCTCTAGTGGGGATCCCAGATGTCCACGGGGATGTCCCCAGCTAAGTCCTTGGGCAGTAGAGGAGTGGGTGCCTGAACTTGCCTTGACCCACTATCACACTGATGTTTATCTCGAATATCACCATAGAATCTTCCTCCGGTGATGAATGGAGATAGAGACAGAGACCCTCATCAGAGCAACAGACTGAGCTCCCAAGGTACATTTGAAGAGCAAAAAGAGTGAGAAGATGAGCAAGGAAGTCAGAAACAGGAGGGGTTGTTCCACCAACTGAGGCAGTGTGCCTGTTCTAATGGGAGCTCACCAGATCCAGTTGGACCCGGACTGAAAGAGCATGTGATCAGACCAGATTCTCTGAATGAGGCTGCCAATGGAGGCAGTCTGAGAAGCCATCTATAAAGGCACTGGAACCTGTTTCTACTGCATGTACTGGCTTTTTGGGACCCTAGTCTGTTTGGATGCACACCTTCCTAGTCCTGGATGGAGGGGAGAGGCCCTTGGACTTCCCACAGGGCAGGACACCCTGCCCTCTCATAAGGAGGGAGGGGAAGGGAGGAAGGGGAGTGGGTGATAGGGAAGGGAATGAAAGGAGGGGAGGAAGTGTAAATTTTTGAATGGAAAAATAAAAAATAAAATAAAAAAGTTGTTTTGTAAAGGATCTCAACCAAAAACATGTATACGTTCACTAAGCTAATTAAAATAATCACTCTGGTTTAGTAACTGATATCTGTATTACTAAAATCTATCAGAATAATTAGAAATGTCACAATTACTGGTGAAGGATGGGCACAGGCACTACAGAAGTGAATTGTATGTTGTGCTTCATATTTACTTTTAGCTGAAAATTATGATTTGCAGTTGAATGATCCTTATACACTAAAAGATTGCACAGAACAAAATTTTGATGTCTCTCTTCATGATCCACATTATTTAAAAGAGGGGAAGAAATATGTTTTCAAAAGTCCATCTGAGAAGATTATCTTTTGTTAAATGACTTCAGTAAGCAAGTGAATCAGGATATGCTTAAAAGGTGTACATACGTATGAGTCATTCTCATTGAAGAATAAATTCCTGAGAATGATCTTCCAATACCAAGTCCTGTGAATATGCATGTGTTTATTACAGTTTTCTTTTTGTTTAACAGTAATTCCTTAGAGTATAGTTTAGGGATAAGTCCCGCCCCTTAGGGGGCGTGTTCGCCTCGGGCTAATGTCTGCCTATAAATTTGGCGAGTGTGCTCCAAGCTGTCTCTTCTGCTTTCCTGGTCTCCGCGGGAACGGTGGTTCTGTAAGTCTATTTCTACATTAAAACTATATATATTTTTACAATCTGTCTGCATTCGTTTATGCCGCTACATTTTGGCGTCCAACGTCAGGCTATTTTGCCCCCGACTCAAGCGGGTAGCCCACTAGCTAAGACAGCACCCTCCCGGGCGCTGTTTTTCAGTTCGTGAATCCGGCCCCAGTGCCTAGTCTGAGACATACTCGGCGACACAGGACCATTCTGCCTGCCTTGGCTAAGTTTTGCAGCGGAAGCCACTGCCTGAATTAACAGAAGCTCAAGTACCTGCGGTTTTGCAACAAAAGCTGCCACAGAGTCAGATTTGGTCTGATATAAAGTGACTTGGCCGGGCAGTGGTGACTGACGCACGCTTTTGATACCAGCACTTGGGAGGCAGAGACAGGCAGATCTCTGTGAGTTCGAGGCCAGCCTGGTCTACAAGAGCTAGTTCTAGGACAGGCTCCAAAAACACAGAGACCACCACTGGCAGGAACCGATCATTGCAGGTAAAAAATTTTTCTTTTATAAATAAAATGTCTGAACACATTACTGTTCAAGAATTTAACAGTTTTTTTTAATTGTACCATGTGGGAGATTTTACAAGAGGTGTCTATCACCCCACATCTATGGATCCTTCTGGGATTCGTAGTTTTCATTGGCACCAAATGGTTTGATAATAGAAATATGATAAAGTCTTTACGAGACGAATCCAGGATTCTTCAGGCAGAGATTGAACGCTTAAAAACAATTGAGAATGATAACAATCTTCTCAAGAATCAGTTTGAAGTTCTCCAGGTTGATAACAATCTTCTCAAGAATCAGTTTGAAGTTCTCCAGGCTGATAACAATCTTCTCAAGAACCAGTTTGAAGTTCTCCAGACTGATGTTAAGGAGAAATTCATTACTATGGAAGAGGGAACAGCTGATCTGGACCATAAGATTCAGTCCCTTTCTGTAGGAAATGAAACATTAACTGAGAGAATCAAAACTGCTGAATGTGACAATCGGATTTTGTCTAAAGCTTATGACAGATTGACGGAAAGATTGTCAATACAAGAAGGCACGGTTTATGCCATAAAAATTATGTCCAAAGATGAGATGTCATCTCTAACGGACAAACTTCATACTTTAGAATCCTCAATGAAGGCTTTGGAACATAATTCTGGACAGGAGATTCAGACATTGCAGAAGGCAATGGTGAATAGAATTGAAAAGATTGAGGAATTTCTAAATTCTGATGAAGAAGAGCAAAGGGTAGAAAGGCAAATTTTAACTACATCTGTGGGTAAGTCTCTCTGGGACAATTTCCACAAAGTTCTACCTACAGCTCTACCTGCCTTTCCAGTAATAACAACAGAGAAGGTGATTGGTTCCAAAAACCCTAGGGTCATCAAGGAGGATACATGGGAGCCTGTCCGTATGAATGACCTCAAGGAAATTAAACAGGCTGTTATGACTTTTGGGATGCAAGCCTCTTTTGTTAAAGAGATGATAAGATCTTGGGCCACAACAAGCAGAGCAACCCCCTCGGACTGGCTCCAGCTGAGCTCTGCGGTACTCGAGAGTGGACCGCAATTGAAATGGAAATGCTTATTCAGGCAAGAGGCTAGACTTTTAGAACAGCAGGAAAAAGCGAAGGGAATTGACATTTCCCTAGATCAAATTCTAGGTGAAGGGCCCTTTTCCGATCCTCAGGAACAAGCTAATTTGGATGAAAACACACTCTCCATGTGTACTACAGCAGCCTTAAGGGCTTGGGACAGGGTACAAGACCCAGGACAGAGAATGGAATCATTTGTCAGAGTTAAACAGGGTCAGAGAGAACCCTTTAGTGACTTTTTACAAAGATTAACTAAGGCTGTACAAATAGGGATATCTGACCCAGAAGCAAGACGTATAATGATTGAGTCTTTGGCTTATGAAAATGCAAATGTGGAATGCAAAAGGATTTTGGGGGCCTTTAAAGCTCAGATCAGCGCCTTTAGAAGAATGGATCTTGCATACACTCAATGTTGATACATTTGATTATGGCACTGAAGCATGGGTAGAAGAAGCAATTTCCAATGGTAAAAGGAGACACCAGAATACCAAATGTTTTAATTGTGGCAAAATGGGTCATATGAAAAGGAATTGTAGACAACGGATTTTCAGAAATAATAATAATAATGCATCTTTCAGAAATAATAATAATAATGCATCTTCTAGAAATAACAGAAATAGGAGGACTCAGCCTTCAGGTTTATGTAGAAGATATGGAAAAGGCAGATACTGGACGAATGAATGCAGGTCTACAAGAGATAGACAAGGCAACCTGATACAGTCAGGAAACGTGAGAGGGGGGGCCTCACAGGCCCCCATGGCAAACATGGTTCAGTCATATCCAGTTTCTGCAGAGAACGTGCCTCATCAGGACAATTAGGAAGCCCCATGCCTACTGTTACAAGCAATAATGATCAGAAAGATAAGTTACGTGTGTTTTGGCAAACTTCTATAAATGATCAAAGACCTAAACTGATAGTGTGTGTAAATGGCATTTTTATTACTGGCCTGCTGGACACAGGTGCTGATGTAAGTATCATTACCCCAGAATCTTGGCATCCATATTGGCCTCTTCAGAATGTAAATGTTCAGCTCCTGGGAATTGGAACCCTATCTCGAGTAAGGAAGAGCACAAGATGGGTTGAATGTATAGGGCCAGGGGGACAAATAGGAAAATTAAAGCCATATGTAGCCAATATCGCAATGAATTTATGGGGTCGTGACCTATTACAACAATGGAATACCGAAATTAACATTCCTGCTAAATCTAGCGCCTATATTTCTGAGAATAATATTAAAAGATATTACAAACGGAGAAAACCGGCCATTCGGGCTGTACAAGAAAAGCAATTGATGTCCCTTCAGAGATACCAACAGCCTTGCCTCTAAAATGGTTGACTGAGAAACCAATATGGACAAAGCAATGGCCTTTAGCTGAGGAAAAGTTACAGGCTTTAGAACAGCTGGTACAAGAACAATTAGATGCTGGACATATAGAAGAATCTACCAGCCCTTGGAATTCTCCTGTATTTGTGGTTAAGAAAAAAATCAGGTAAATGGAGAATGGTGACAGATCTCAGGGCCATCAACAAGGTTATTCAACCTATGGGCCCTCTGCAATCTGGAATTCCTTGGCCCTCTTTATTACCAAAAGGATAGACTCTCATAGTTATTGATTTAAAGGATTGTTTTTTCACTTTCCAAAAGAAGATAGAGAAAAATTTGCCTTCACAGTGCCTACTTATAACAATTCTCAACCTTCGAGGAGGTACCACTGGACCGTTCTCCCCCAGGGTATGTTAAATAGCCCCTCCCTGTGCCAATATTTTGTGAACCAACCATTGCAAATAATATGCAAGAAATTTTCCAGATCTATAGTATACCATTACATGGACGACATCTTGTTATCCGATTCAAACATGGTTACCTTGAACAGACTGTTTGAAGAAATAAAGATACTTTTACCTAAATGGGGATTGCAAATTGCTCCTGAAATGATTCAGAAGGGAGATTCTGTTAATTATTTAGGTTATAAAATAGGTTTGCAAAAAATTAAGACACAAAAAGCACAAATTAGGAGAGATAGCCTACAGACTCTTAATGACTTTCAAAGACTGTTAGGAGACATTTCCAGTCTACGACCAGCTATTGGAATAACACCTGATCTAATAATTCATTTGAACAAAACTTTGGATGGTGATAAAGATTTAAACAGTCCCAGAGAATTAACAGCTGAAGCAGAAAAGGAACTGACAATGATTGAGGAAAAATTACAACAGGCACATGTGGACAGGGTGAATCCAGAGCTTGATTGTATTCTCGTCATACTACCATCAAAAATTTCTCCTACAAGAATTTTAATGCAGAGAGATGATATTATTTTGGAATGGATCTTTTTACCACATAAACCAAGTAAGAAACTGAAAACTTATGTGGAAAAAGTCTCTGAGTTAATTATAAAAGGCAAGCTGAGACTTCGTCAACTAGCAGGCATAGACCCAGCAGAAATTATAGTGCCTTTCACTGATGATGAACTAAAGAAATTATGGGAAGATAATGAACCATGGCAAAGAGCTTGTGCTAATTTTTTGGGAAACATTAATAACAACTATCCAAAAAGCAAGAGGCTTTACTTCATATAGAGAACTTCTTGGATTCTTCCTCGAATCGTCCCTGATGCTCCAATAACTGGAGCCCGTACATTCTATACTGATGCCAATAAATCAGGGAAGGCAGGTTACAAATCAGAAGACTTGGATAAGGTGGAACAAAGTCCGTATAATTCTGTCCAGAAGGTGGAATTATATGCCATTCTTATGGTGCTAAGGGATTTTAAAGAACCTATTATATAGTTACAGATTCACAATACGCAGAAAGAGTTATTTTACATATTGAAACTGCTGAATTTATACCTGATGATACTGAACTAACCTCATTGTTCCTCCAGGTTCAAGATTTGATCAGGAACAGGCTTTGCCCTATGTACATAACACACATCCGATCCCATACGGGTCTGCCAGGTCCTCTAGCACAAGGTAATGCAGAAATTGATCAATTATTGATTGGTAGTGTGCTACAAGCCTCTGAATTTCATAAAAAACATCATGTTAATAGTAAAGGTTTGAAGAAAGAGTTTTCAATTACATGGCAACAAGCTAAGGAGATTGTAAAGAAATGCCCTACTTGCTCTTTCTATAACCAAACACCACTGCCTGCAGGGGCTAATCCAAAGGGCACCCAAAGGAATGAAATCTGGCAGATGGATGTGTTCCACTTTGCAGAATTTGGCAAATTAAAATATGTTCATCACACCATTGACACTTATTCAGGCTTTCAGTGGGCAACTGCTTTAAGTTCAGAAAAAGCTGATTCAATAATCACTCATTTATTAGAAGTCATGGCTATCATGGGTATACCTACACAAATAAAAATGGACAATGGTCCTGCTTATGTTTCTAGGAAAATGAAACGGTTTTTTGATTATTACAATATCAAGCATGTTACAGGTATACCATACCATCCTACAGGTCAAGCAGTCATAGAAAGATCAAATCGAACTATAAAAGATATGTTGAACAAACAGAAAGGGGTGGAAAACACCCCCAGAAATAGGCTACATAATGCTTTGTTAACCTTGAATTTTCTCAATGCTAATGAGAAGGGAACAACGGCATCAGAAAGACATTGAATAATGGAAAAGTCTACTGAACTAAATCAACCAGTTTATTTCAAGGATGTGCTGACCTCACAATGGAAGCCAGGATATGTGCTACGGAGGGGAAGGGGTTTTGCTCTTATCTCCACAGGTGAGGAAAAATTGTGGATACCATCAAAATTAATAAAGGTTCGGTTTGAAGAAGAGAAGCCACTTGGAAAAGATAAATAACAATTCTTTCATAAGGATGGCGAACATACTGATGGTAAGAAATATAGATAGGTTGGAGGCAGGGTTCTTTTCTTATCTCCACAAGAAAATACTCATCTTCAAAGAAATTGAGGGACCCTGAATATTTAATTACTGATGGATGGGCACATTTTGTAAGTATTAATTTTTATTTATATGTCTTATTAAACATTTCTTTATAAATGTAGAGAGCTGGTTTTGAAGTTGGACTCTGGCTCAGTCCCTCTCCAATTCCAAGCCTGTTAGTAAGAGAAAAACCCAGAGTTTCTGGAGTTTCTGTCTCATGTCAAGAGCCATGATATGGGACAGAAAGAAATATGAGTTTAGAAAACATCTTTGCTTTTCTTCATATCTATCATGCCTTTCATTGAATATATATATGTATGTCTATATATGTCTATATGATTAATGTTTAAGTTTTTTACAATGAACAATGAGTTTTTCCTAAAGTGACATTTGAAGTTTCCAGGAAGAAGATGGGGCCCCATAACAACAACTCTACCTGGTTGATATGACGTCATGATACTGATAGCGCTACTACAAGACCTGTTTTGGATACCAGCTGCACAAGACGATCCCAACTTGGTTAGTTGAAATGGTGCACATCTTGTACAACATTCTGGCCAGACCTCCACAAAATACTCAGAGACTATTTGCAATTTTAAAAGACATTGATCTTGAAATTTAACCATCATTTTACTTTCACAGGATCCCCCAGAAAGAACGTCGCCCCCATGACAGCTGGAAGTAATTCTAGAGGATGACGTCCCCTCTCCCAGTAAAGTTTACCCCTGGGTTTAGGGACATCATTTAGGGGTTGGGAGGTTGGGGGAGGAATTTTATAAGCTCAGGGATCATTTTGAAAAAAAAAAGAGGGAATGATGGGATAATAGATTTATAATTGTGAGTTACTGCTTTTAGACAAATATATTGGTATCAATTCTTGTATACTGAAACAAAGTTAAATAATATTGACTATTGTATGCATGCATGTTTCTATGTCTGTTTAAAACATTTTTATGTATTGACATATATTGTATTGAAATATATATTGTATATATTTACCATATTGCAATGTACATTTCTACCTCTGATTAAGATACTTATATAATGTTTGTGTATTGATATATATTTGCCATATTGCAATGTATATTTGTACAGTGTTTATATTTGGAGGTCATTATCCTCATTTGTCACACAGTTGTTTATTGTCTTAGTCTTTAAGTTAGATAGATATTGAGAATTATATAGATAAGTAGTCATCTAAGTTTGTCATTTATAATCAGACTAATCAGGTTCTTTAGATATATAGAGATTATACTCAGTATAGATAGATAATCTTCAACCTCTTCAAAGAGCTGTAGAAAATGGCCTTTAATCTAACTCAGAGTATTGTGATAGTGAGACACAATTGCTCCTGGCAACACCACTCTATTCCCGAGAGAATGTTGAGCACCAAAGACACTCCACCTGGAGCCTTTCTATTTGGCAGAACTGGCCTTTGGGCAAAGAAATGCCCATACCGCAACCACTGACACAGATACAGAGCATGCATCAATGGATAAAACAGGACTGTCATATCCTGCCAAAACAGGGTAAGATAGTTTTGAAAAGTTCCTTGCCTTTAATAATGGTATGTCAGTTATGTTAGGCCTTAGCCAAAATTGGTTGACTCAACATTGCAAACGAGACTTTGGGTGATTGCCCAGGTAGTCAGTTGTCTCTGCCAATTGTTGCACATTTTGGATATATCTCGTTTGTTGAGTAGTGTTTCTTCCCTTCTCAGATCTTTGACAGAGTTGAAGATTATATCATTGTAGTTACTCTTTACATTATTTGGACTCCTTGAAATAGAATGTTTAGCAAAGCTTTTGTTCTCAATACTGTTTGTTATATTTATTATTTGTTGTTATTGTATGTAGTTTATTTGGTTTAGTTCTGTCTTATTTAGACAAAAAGGGGAGATGTAGGGGTAAGTCCCGCCCCTTAGGGGGCGTGTTCGCCTCAGCTAATGTCTGCCTATAAATTTGGCGAGTGTGCTCCAAGCTGTCTCTTCTGCTTTCCTGGTCTCCGCGGGAACGGTGGTTCTGTAAGTCTATTTCTACATTAAAACTATATATATTTTTGCAATCTGTCTGCATTCGTTTATGCCGCTACAATATAGTTTGCTATCAAAATAGGTAAAGCAGATGCAATCTTTTTTTTGGGCTTCTAACAAGGAAAAAGTAATTAGACATAGTTGATACATTCAATCTCCTGAAGTCTAAAGATATAACAAAATCAAAGTACATTCAATATTTATAAGCAGCATATTTGAATATTAAACAGTGTTGTAGGATGGAGGCCACTTGTTGGTTCCTGGCTGCTCAGCCCCCAAAATAATCACACAGAAACTATATTATTTAAACCACTGCTTGGCCCAGTAGCTCTAACTTCTTATTTGCTAACTCGTACATTTTAATTTAACCCATCTCCGTTAATCTGTGTATCACCATGAAGTCATAGCCTACCAGGAAACTTTCAGTACATCTATCATTGCAGCAACTACATGGCTTCTCTCTGACTATGCCCTTTTTTCTCCTAGCACTCAGGCTACCTTTCCATGCCGATTTATGTTCTGCCCTGCTATAGGTCCGAAGAATTTTTATTAATCAATGGTACAAAAAGAAATCCCACAACACCTCCACTTTATTATTTAAATACAAAGGAAGGATTTAACTTTAACATAATAAAATTACATATAATAAAAGTATCAAGCAAGAATTACAGTTACAATATTTATATATATTTTATCTTTTATCATAACTAAGGTAAACAATAACTGTCTATTCTTCAACTCCATCAAAGATTCCAGAAGGCTATAATATTATGTAAGTAAACAGAAAGTACATTGGAAGCAACTTCCAAAACTCCAGGATTGACAGAGACATCTTATTGCCAGGACAGTAACTAAAATTCTTCTGTACCTTTGGGGCATCCATCTTCAGCCTACAGGCCCATAGTATCCAGCAGACATGTCATGAAGCAGGAAATTTCAAAGACAGTTCCACCTATATTGGCATTTTGTTAGTCCTTTTCTTCTGTGTTCTACAGAATATCTGGCAGACTCTTTCATGTAGAAGGAACCCCAAAGGATCATCTCACCTTTATGCAAGTTCAGCAGTCATTTCTCTATGGGTCCTGCATATCTAGTTCATCAAGCAGTTCAGGCAAGAGCAGTTTCTTGCCAAAATGGCTAACCAACTTCATAAGGAACCTCTTTGATGCCCATCTTCCTCTTGAAGTAGTTCGTGCTGACATGAGCAGTCAGGGTTCCCTGCCCTGTGGGAAGTCCAAGGTCCTTCCCCCTCCATCCAGATCTAGGAAGGTGAGCATCCAAACAGACTAGGCTCCCATAAAGCCAGGACATGCAGAACGATCAAAACCCAGTACCATTGTCCTTGGCTTCTCAGTAAGCCCTCATTGTCCACCATGTTCAGAGAATCCAGTTTGATCACATGCTCCATCAGTCCCAGTTCAGTTGGCCTTGGTGAGCTCCCATTAGATCAGCCCCACTGTCTCAGTGGGTGGGTGCACCTCGCGAGATCCTGACTTCCTTGCTCATGATCCTTCTGCTTCTCATTTGAACCTTGGGAGCTCAGTCCAGTGCTCCAATGTGGGTCTCTGTCTCTATCTCCATCCATCACCAGATGAAGGTTCTAGGGTAATATGCAAGATATTTATCAGTGTGGCTATAGGATAGGGCCATTTCAGGCTCCCTCTCCTCAGCTGCCCAAGGATCTAGATGGGGACATCTCCTTGGACACCTGGGAACCTCTCTAGAGTCAAGTCTCTTGCCAACCCTAAAATGGCTTCCTTAATAAAAATATCTACTTCCCTGCTCCCATATCCACCCTTCCTTCATCCCAACCCTCCCATTCCCCCAAGCTCTCCCCATCCTCCCCTTCTCACTTTTCTCTCCCCATCTAACCTTACCCCTACCCCACTCCACCCCCAAGTTCCCAATTTTTGCCCGGCAATCTTGTCTACTTCCAATATCCAGGAGGATAACTATATGTTTTTCTTTGGGTTCACCTTCTTATTTAGCTTCTTTATGATCACGAATTATAGGCTCAATGTCCTTTATTTATGGCTAGAATCCATTTATGAGTGAGTACATACCATATTCATCTTTTTAGGTCTGGGTTACCTCACTCAGATAGTGTTATCTATTTCCATCAATTTGCATGCAAAATTCAAGATGTCATTGTTTTTTACCACTGAATAGTACACTAATGTGTATATAGTCCACACTTTCTTTATCCATTCTTCCATTGAGGGGCATCTAGGTTGTTTCCAGGTTCAGGCTATTACAAATAATGCTGCTATGAACATAGTTGAACAAATGCTTTTGTAATATTTCTTTTTTATTATTTATTTTTAATATATTAAAAATTCCCACCTCCTCCATCCTCCCATTTCCCTCCCGCTCCACCCATCCCCCTTCTCTTCCCTCTGCAGTCAAAAGAGCAGTCAGGATTCCCTGCCCTGTGGGAAGTCCAAGGTCCTTCCCATCCAGGATTAGAAGGTGAGCATCCAAACAGACTAGGCTCTCACAAAGTCATTTCATGCAGTAGGATCAAAACCCAGTGCCATTGTCCTTGTCTTCTCAATCAGCCCTCCTTGTCAGCCATGTTCAGGGAGTCTGGTTTGATCACATGCTCCATCATCCAGCTGGCCTTGGGAAGCTCCCATTAGATCAGCCCCACTGTCTCAGTGGGTGGGTGTATCCCTTGCGGTCCTAACTTCCTTGATCATGTTTTCCCTCATTCTGCTCCTCATTTGGACCTTAGGAACTCAGTCCAGTGTTCCAACGTGGGTCTCTGTCTCTAGCTTCATCCATCGTCAGATGAAGTTTCTATGGTGATATGCAAGATATTCATCAGTATGTCTATAGGATAGGGTCATTTCAGGCTCCCTCTCCTCAGCTGCCCAAGGATCTAGCTGGAGACATCTCCATGGACACCTGGGAACCCCTCTAGAGTCAAGTCTCTTGCCAACCCCAAAATGGCTCCCTTAATTAAGATATATACTTCCCTACTCCCATATCCACCCTGCCTCCATCCCAACTGTCCCATTCCCCCAAGTTCTCCCTATCCTCCCCTTCTCACGTTTTTTCTCCCCATTTCCCCTTACCCCCACCTATCCCCACCCCGAAGTTGCCAATTTTTGCCTGGCAATCTTGTCTTTTTCCAATATCAGGAGGATAACTATATGCTTTCTTTTGACTTTTTTCAATTTGAAGTCTCTTTTGATAGATATTAGGATAGTTATACTAGCTTGTTACTTATGTCCATTTCCTAGGAAAATCTTTTTTCACCTATTTACTCTGAGGTAATATCAGCCTTTGAAGTTGAGGTCTATATCTTGTATGTAGCAGAAGGATGTATTTTTTTACTCTTTTTTATAGTCTGTGTCCTTTCATAAGCGAAATAATTGGATTGTTATTAATGTATATTAATGACCAGTGTGTTTTCTCATTTTGTCCCTGATATTTTTGTTTTTGTTTTTGGTGGTTGTTGCCTGAGATTTCTGTCCTGCCTGGTTTGCAACAGTCATTAGGTCCCAAAGAATTCACATAGATTCTAAGGGAAGTAGACAAAATTGCCAGGGAGAAAATTCGGATCTTGGGGTGGGGTGGGGTGGGGGTAAGGGGAGATGGGGAGAGAAAAGTTAGAAGGGAAGGAGGTCGGGCCTTGGGAAAGCAGGAGGATTGGGATAAAGGAAGGTTGGACAGGGGAGCACGGAACCACAATTCTTAGTTAAGGGAACCACTTTAGGGTTGGCAAGAGACCTGACCCTAGAGGGGCTCCCAGGTGCCCAAGCCGAGGTCCCCAGTTAGTTCCTTGGGCAGTTGAGAATAGGGAACCTGAAATGACCCTATCCTTGAGCAATACTGACGAATATCTTGCATATCATCATAGAACCTTCATCTGGTGATGGATGGAGATAGAGACAGAGACCCAAACTGGAGCACTGGACTGAGCTCCCAAAGTCCCAATGAGGAGCAGAAGGAGGGAGAACATGAGCAAAGAAGTCGGGACCACGAGGGATGCACCCACCCACTGAGACAGTGGAGCTGATCTATTGAGAGCTCACCAAGACCAGCTGGACTGTGACTGAAAAAGCATGGGATAAAACTGGACTCTCTGAACATGGCGAACAATAAGGGCTGATGAGACGCAAAGGACAATGGCACGGGGGTTTGATCCTATGTAATGTGATGGCTTTGTGGGAGCCCAGCCAGTTTGGATGTTCACCTTCCTAGATATGGACGGAGGTGGGAGGTCCTAGGTCTTACCACAGGGCAGAAAACCCTGACTGCTCTTTGGACTGGAGAGGGAGGGGGAAAGGAGTGGGGGGAGGAGAAGGGTGGGAGGAGGGGGCATAGGGTGGGAGGAGGGGGAGGGAAATGGGAGGCTGGGAGGAGGTGGAAACTTGTTTTTTTTTCTCTCCTTTTCTCAATAAAAAAAGAAAAAAAAGAATGGATAGGTATCACTTAGGTAGGTTGAAAGTGGTTTTTTTTTGTGCATGTGTCTTGTCTACTTGTGGATTTTTATGAGCTTGTAGATATGTAGGTTTTTATTCTTCATTTAGCCATCCACTGAAAGAGATTTACAGAACACTTTTTGGGACTTCAGGGAACGCAAAGAAGTATAAAACACGGCATTTACCTTAAAGAAACGACCATTGTGGAGGTATAAAAATGACTGTGGTCAAAGATAAATTTACTTAGTGTATATAATGACATGTTGGCACAAAGGACTCTGTTAAACTGTGGGGGAAGAACTCCCTTTAAGACCTGAGAATTTGGGAGATGGAAGTATAAAGAAAAGGATTAGGACTAGGGTAAGAAGAATAGAAAACAGTAATATCCTTCAGTCAGAATTGAACAGTGAACATTTTAGATTCATGAGACAACGAAGAAAGTGGACAAGTCTACAGTAGAAAGCTGTATTGGCTACTTTTTGTACACTGCCTGGATCCAATATGAATTCTAAAGCAGGGCTAAGCAGCTCATGATACAAGGAGCAGTATGATCATTTCACAAGTGACTGAGGCTTAACCACTAGCTGGCCTTGGGTTTCATGAAATTAACAAATGCTATTAAATAGTTCTCTTCTGCATGGATTCACCTCATTTCTCCTGATAAAACTTTCCTTTGTAGGCCAGCTGAACTGTTCCGTGGTGGCACTGGAGAGGAGAAATGAAGGTCTCATACAACTCTTTTCATAGTTGGTAGTAGTCGTGTTGAGTGATAAAAACACCGACTTTATTTGATTTTCAATGCTGGTCAAAAATTGCATGGGATCAGTCCATTTTATCTCCCCATGTATTATAAAGATGACTGGTCATGGATTTGAACATAAAAATGTACTGTAAATCTTGTGGTCTTTCTGAACCTCAACTGATAAAGAATATAAATTATGGTGAAAAAAAAATCCAGCATATAAATAAACTGAAAGAAAAAAAAACCATATGATCATTTCATTAGATGCTGAAAAAGCATTTGACAAAATTCAACACCCTTTATGATAAAAGTCTTGAAGAGATTAGGGATACAAGTGTCATACCTAAATATAATAAGAGCTATTTACAGCAAGCTGTCGGCTAACATTAAATTAAATGGAGAAAAACTCAAAGCCATCCCACTAAAATCAGGAACACGACAAGGATGTCTACTCTCTCCATACGTCTTCAATATAGTGCTTGAAGTTCTAGCAATAGCAATAATACAACATAAAGGGATAAAGGGGATTCGTATCGGAAAAGAAGAAGTTAAGCTCTCGTTATTTGCGGATGATATGATAGTATACATAAGCGACCCTAAAAACTCTACCAAAGAACTCATACAGCTGATAAACACCTTTAGTAATGTGGCAGGATACACGATCAACTCCAAAAAATGAGTGGTCTTCCTATACACTAAGGATAAGGAAACAGAGAGAGAAATTAGAGAAGCATCACCTTTCATGATAGCCACAAATAACATAAAATATCTTGGGGTAACTCTGACCAAGGATGTGAAAGATCTATTTGACAAGAACTTTAAGTCTTTGAAGAAAGAAATTGAAGAGGACACCAGAAAATGGAAAGATCATCCTTGCTCCTGGATTGGGAGGATCAAAATAGTAAAAATGGCAATTCTACCAAAAGCAATCTATAGATTCAATGCAATCCCCATCAAAATCCCATCAAAATTCTTCACAGATCTGGAGAAGACAATAATCAACTTTATATGGAAAAACAAAAAACCCAGGATAGCCAAAACAATCTTATACAACAAAGGAGTGTCTGGAGGCATTACCATCCGTGACTTCAAACTCTATTACAGAGCTACAGTATTGAAAACAGCTTGGTATTGGCATAAAAACAGAGAAGTCGACCAATGGATTGTATAGAAGACCCGAATTATAACCCACAAACCTATGAACACCTGATTTTCGATAAAGGAGCTAAAAGTATACAATGGAACAAAGAGAGCATCTTCAACAAATTGTGCTGGCAAAACTGGATGTCAACATGTAGAAGAATGAAAATAGATCCATATCTATCACCATGCACAAAACTCAAGTCCAAATGGATTAAAGACCTCAATATCAGTCCAAACACACTGAACCTGATAGAAGAGAGAGTGGGAAGTACTCTACAACACATGAGCACAGGAGACCACTTCTTACGTATAACCCCAGCAGCACAGACATTAAGAACCTCATTGAATAAATGGGACCTCCTGAGACTGAGAAGCTTCTGTAAAGCAAAGGACACTGTCACTAAGACACAAAGGCAACCCACTAACTGGGAGAAGATCTTCACCAACCCCGCAACTGACAAAGTCTGATCTCCAAAATATATAAAGATCTCAAGAAACTAGACCGTAAAAGGCTAACCAACCCAATTATAAAATGGGGCATTGAGCTGAACAGAGAATTCTCAACAGAAGAACTTCAAATGGCTAAAAGACACTTAAGGTCATGCTCAACTTCCTTAGCGATCAGGGAAATGCAAATCAAGACAACTTTAAGATACCATCTTACACCTGTCAGAATAGCTAAAATCAAAAACACCAATGATAGCCTTGTTGGAGAGGTTGGGGAGAAAGGGGTACACTCATCCATTGCTGGTGGGAATGCAAACTTGTGCAACCACTTTGGAAAGCAGTATGGCGGTTTCTCAGGAAATTCAGGATCAACTTACCCCTGGACCCAGCAATACCACTCTTGGGAATACACCCAAGAGAGGCCTTATCATACAACAAAAGTATATGCTCTACGATGTTCATAGCAGCATTGTTTGTGATAGCCAGAACCTGGAAACAACCTAGATGCCCTTCAATGGAAGAATGGATGAAGAAAGTATGGAATATATACATATTAGAGTACTACTCAGCAATAACAAACAAGGACTTCTTGAATTTTGCATGCAAATGGATGAAATAGAAAACACTATCCTGAGTGAGGTAAGCCAGACCCAAAAAGAGGAACATGGGATGTACTCACTCATATTTGGTTTCTAGCCATAAACCAAGGACATTGAGCCTTTAATTAGTGATCCTAGAGAAGCTAAATAAGGAGAACCCAAAGAAAAACATATAGGCATCCTCCTGAATATTAACCTTCAGCAAGCGATGAAAGGAGACAGAGACAGAGACCCACATTGGAGCACAGGACTGAAATCTCAAGGTCCAAATCAGGAGCAAAGGAGAGAGAGCACAAGCAAGGAACTCAGGACCGCGAGGGGTGTACCCACACACTGAGACAGTGGGGCTGATCTATTGGGAGCTCACCAAGGCCAGCTGGACTGGGACTGAAAAAGCATGGGATAAAACTGGACTCTCTGAACATAGCAGACAATGAGGACTACTGAGAACTCAAGAACAATGGCAATGGGTTTCTGATCCTACTGCACGTACTGGCTTTGTGGGAGCCTAGGCAGTTTGGATGCTCAACTTACTAGACCTGGATGGAGGTGGGGGTTCCTTGGACTTCCCACAGGACAGGGAACCCTGATTGCTTTTCGGGCTGAGGTGGGGGACTTAAATGGGGGAAGGGGAGGGAAATGGGAGGCGGTGGCGGGGAAGAGACAGAAATCTTTAATAAATAAATAAATTAAAAAAAATAAAAAATAAAAAAATAAAATATTATTGACAGAATATAGACAATTGTCCTGCACCAGGTGGTGGTATTTTGTGCTTTTCTTTTCTTTTGAGATTTGCCGGTGTTTGGATTATCTGTTGTCTGTGTTTTTCTGGGTGTAGTTATCCTCTTTCAGTTGGAATTTTCTTTCTAATACTTTATGTAGGTCTGTATTCATGAATAGGTAATGTTTAAATCTAGTTCTATCTTGGAACATCTTGTTTTGGTCTTCTATGGTGATTGAAGATTTTGTTGGGTATAGTGAAATGGCTTGGCATCCATGCTCTTTTAGTTTCTCCATAATGCCTCTCCAGGATCTAATGGCTTTTATAGTTTCCATTGAGAAATCAGATGTAATTCCGATAGGTCTGCCTTTATATATTACCTGGCTTTTTGTCTTTTACATCTCTTAATATTTTTTCTTTATTCTGTATGTTTAATATTTTGATTATCATGTGGCAAAGGAAATATTTTGGTCTAGTCTGTTTAGTGTTCCATAAGCGTGTCATACTTTATAGGCATGTCCATCTTTAGGTTGGGAAAGTTTGTTCTATGGTCTTGTTGAATATATTTTCTGTGCCTTTGAGCTCTTCTCATTCTTCTATCCCTATTATTCTTAGGTTTGATCTTTTCAAGGTGTCCCAGATTTGCTGGATATTTTGTTTTAAAATTTTGTTTGATTTACCATTTGCTTTGATGACTCTATTTCCTCTATCATACCTTCAACACCTGAGATTCTCTCTTTCATCTCTTGTATTCTGTTGTTTATGGTTGCATCTCTAATTTCTTATCATTTACTCAGCTTTTCCATTTCTAAAATTCCCTCAGTCTGTATTTTCTTTATTACTTCTTCAGTTTTTTTTTATCTTGATCCATTTACTTCACCTGTTTGATTTGAATTTTCTCAGTTTTCATTAAAGGATTTTCTGATTTCTTCCAATGTTTTGTTTGTCTTTTCCTCCATTTCTTCAAGGAAATTTTTCATTTACTCTTTCAGAGCCTCAATTATCTTCATAAAGTTATTTTATGATCCTTTTCTTCTGTTTCATCTGCATTGAGATGTTCAGGTCTTGCTGATATAGAACGATTGGTTTCTGGTGAAGCCATATTGATTTTTTTGTTGTTGTATGTGTTCTTACACTATTGTCTACCCATCTCTTCCTCTAGCTGGTAGGGGTGGAGCCTGTGCTTCAGGTTGTTCCTCTTACTCCAATTGGTATAGTTGGTGACTGTTCTTCCATTGATCGTTCCTCCAGGTGCAAGAAGGGCAGAGTTTCAGGAAATTGCTCCTTCAGGTGCAGGTGGCCCCTAGGCTCAGGTATTTGCTCATTCAGATGCAGATAGAATCACAACTCTGGTCATTGCTCCTCTTGGTGCAGGTGGGTCTGTGGCTCTGGTGATTGCTGATGCAGTGTGGTATCTTGTACAGATGATGGCACTGCATGCTGGCTGGAAAACAGGTGTTCCTTTCCAGTTGTACTTCTTAATATAGTTTCTGGAAGCTGCTGCTGTGGATTCTCCAGGGCCACCAAAGCAACCATTGTATCCCCCCTCTGATGCTTCTGTTCTAAGGTTTGGGTCACCATTGCAGCCCTCCCTCTCTCTCCAACACTTCCTGGCCGGGACTGGAGTAACCAACATGTTTCCTGTCTCTTTGATGAGTAGAGGCCAAGGTTGGTACCACTGTTGCTTTCCCTCTCTCTTTGATGAGTCCTGGCTAATGCCAGGGCCCCAGCCTTGTTCTCTCTCTCTTTCTCTCTCTCTCTCCCTCTCTCTCCCTCTTTCTTCCTTTCTCTCTCTCTCTCTCTCTCTCTCTCTCTCTCTCTCTCTCTCTCTCTCTCTCTCTCTCTCCCTCCCTCTCTCTCTCTCTCTCTCTCTCTCTCTCTCTCTCTCTCTCTCTCTCTCTCTCTCTCTCTCTCTCTCTCTCTCTCTCTCTCTGACACATCCATGCCAGGACTGGGCCCCTTCTGTGCTATCTCTCTCCATGATACTTCCTGGCAGGGTGGGAGCATATGTGCTGTGTCTTGTTGCAGGAGGTCCTTCTGCTCCTCCAGCCAATAGCCGCTGAGATACCAGCCCATTGGGGCGTGGTCTCTCCCCCTTTAAAAAAGCGGCCACTTCCCTTCTCGCTCTCTCTTACTTCCTACTCCACTTCTGGTGACTAGACTCCCTTCCAGACTGCGCAGAGGGCTGTTGTCTGGGACAGTGATCTGTAAGTTTTTTCCCCTTTAAATAAATAACCATTCTATTAATCATAATTCTAAACTGGTGTGGGATTGTTTTTGACTTACGCCTTCGCCTTCAGTTCCTCTCTCTCTTACTCTTTCAGACATGGGCTACTGCCATGCTCCCACTCTTTCTCTCTGAGACTTCCAGGCCAGGGCATAGCTGACACTTTCCTAAAGCAGCATAGCCCCTAACAGTAGCACCAGGAAAATGACATCACCTCCCCGCCCCCATACAAACAAACACAATTTTGTGATTATACTCATGGAAAAGTGTATTATTCACTTCTCATAAAGGAAACTTCTGTTTTCAACACATTGAACAATTGCAGAAAACCACAGTCAATCAGAAGGTGTAGATGTGGAGACTAGCCAAAATAGATATATGTAAAAACATTCCTATACTTAAAGTTCAGAGAACACTGTGTAAAGGAGAGCAGAAAGATAGAAGGAACCAGAGCAGAAGGGAGTTTGGTCTGTGTTTCTTTATCCTGGTAATATCAGAAGCTATCCCCACAAAGTGTCATCAGCAGATCAAAGATGGAAACCCCAATATGGATGCCAAAGTAGATTAGGTAAATATTATGTGGCCTCAGCCCTACAGATATAAAACTATGCAACTAATGTACATTAAGGTTGGGAGATAATAACTTCCCATGGGGGAGCAGAGTAATTGGTTATTTAACACAAAATAGTCAGCTTGGAAACACATAATTGAGATTACACAGAATGAGCAGGAAATGTGGATTTATTTCAAAAATATTAGTAAACAAACACAAATAAGTAAGAACAATTACAGAAAAAAAGAAGTTAGGAATTTCAAAGAGAGAACAGATGTATATTGGATATTTTTTTAATTAATTAATTTATTTATTAAAGATTTCTGTCTCCTCCCCGCCACCGCTGAAGTAATAAGAGTGGCGGGGCTGCGTTCCCAGCACCCCGGCCGCCTGCTCGGCTAGCTTATGCCCCAAAATAACAACACACAAACTGTATTCATTTAATCACTGCTTGGCCCTTTAGCCCTAGCCCTTACTGGCTAATTCTCACATCCCGATCAACCCATCTCTAATAATCTGTGAGAACCGGTCTTACCGGGAAGATTCTAGCCTAGTCCATCCTGGGTCGGAGCTTCATCCTGGGAGCGGGGCATGGCGCCTCTCTCTGAGGCATCTGCTCCCGAGAGAGCAGAGCTGTGGAGTCTCTGACCTCACTTCCTCTTCCTCCCAGTATCCTGTTCTGTTTTCTCCTCCCACCTATCTTCTAACCAATAAAATGGGCCAGGGCAGTTCCTTTATTAGCCAATGACCTTCCTCCATCATTTCCCCTTTTTCGGTTTAAACAAAAAAAAAAAGGCTTTAACTTTAACATAGCAAAATTACATATAACAAAACAGTTATCAAGTAAAAGTTACAATAATCTTTATCATAACTAAGTAAAACTATAACTATCTATTCTTAACTCCATCAAAAACTCCAGAAAGATATAATATTACCTAAGTAAACAAGAACTAAGAAACTTCAAACTCTAGAAATGACAAAGACATCTCGCTGCCTGGACAGTCACCCAAAGTTCTTTTGTACAGTTGGGGCATCCATCTTCAGCCTTCAGGCCCATGGTATCCAGCAGACATTTCCATAAAGCAGGAAAATTCAAAGTCAGTTCAGTCACTATCTGTTGTGTCCTGCAGAATGTCTCGCAGATTCTTTCATGAATCAGGAACCCCGAAAGATCATCTCACCTTAGGCAAGTTCAGTAGTCCTCTCTCTGCGGGTTCTCTGTGTCCAGTTTATGCAATAGTCCAGGCAAGAGCAGTTTCTTGCCCAAATGGCTATCAAACTCCATAAGGTGCCTCTTCGATGCCCATCTTACTCTTGAAGTACATTGGTGCTGCCAGGAGCAGAGTGTCTCATTGTCATGAAAAATCCTCAGTTATTAAAACATTAAATGTCCTATTCTGTAAACTTTGAAAGACATGAAGAATGTCTATCTAAAATATATCTCTATATATCTAGAAAATCTAACTAACATGACTACAAGCTTTACTATTATCGATGATTATCCATTAACAACCTATATTTCTTAATTATACAGTACATATTTAAATGAACTACACAATCACAATACCTTAATCAAAATCAGAAACACTTATACATATAACAAAATTGACCTTAAATCTCTATCAATAAAGCAAAATCTATACTAATGCAAATTATTCATACCTATATCATATCCCCCTTTAAATGTAAAAGGACGTTTATAAACCATATTTGGGAACATGGGCGCAGTTTTTTCTCTCTAAACTGCTTCCTGCTGAATGGGGGCGTCGTTAATTAGGTCTTTCATGGTATAACCTGTGTGCTAGTTTCATCTCAGTTGGCAGTTGAGCGAAGCAATTTTCTGAAGATGTTCACTGCAACCCTTCAGGAGGGTGTGGTCCATCATACCATATCGGGTTAAATGCAATCCACAAGATCTGATCCTCTGTGGAAACAAAAGAAGAATCTTTTTTCCAAAGTATCATATCCTTAGATCCAAATTCAGAATATCTATGTTGGATTAGTTCAGCAGCATTTATAAATAAATATCTTTTAGCAGCTGTTGCTCCTTCCTCAGCATTCAAATAATTCAAAGAGAGCATAATAGCATACAGTATCAAGATTCTCTGTGTATTTTCCATCTTTGTACAGCTTTGTTTTAACCTCTATTTCGTTTATTTTTACTTTTAACTCTTTGCTTTTTGAGACAGGTTCTGTATCTTTGACCTGAAGTAACTCTGTAGACCAGGTTGTCTTTGAACTCTCAGAGATCTGCCTGTCTCTGCCTCCCAGGCATTCGGGATTAAAGGTGTACACTACTACACCTTGAACTCACAGAGATCTGTTTGTCTCTGCCTTCTAGGCACTGGGATTAAAGGCCTGTGCTACCACACACAACAACTCTCTTCCTTTTTTTGTTTTTTACTTTAAGAACTTCAACTTTTAGTCTGCATATATTTTTAACACACTTTAAACCATTCAGAAATTTTCTCTGTCTTTGAATCTCTCTTTACTGTATATCTCTCTTTTTCTGACCACACGAGCCTTTAAATTACTGAGCAATATGGGTAGGATTAAAGGCGTGGCTTTGCCAGCTAGATCCAGTCCATTCCTTAGCTTTCCAGCCTCATGGCGGATATACAGGCTGTAGCCATGTTTACTGCAACAACTGTATGGCATTTCAAGGTCCCTGCCAGCAAGTGAGCTACAACAGACAACACTCACGTCCTCTCTTGGTAGCCGGCCCTCCTGCCTCAAACAGTCAGAGTTTGCCCTGGCAGGATGGCCCAGAAAGCCAGCATTTTTAAACGGCGCAGCTTTTTTCCTGTTACGGCTGAAAACCGAAAAGCATGCGTTCAGCTTTTCGTCAACACCGTTTAAGTATTTCGTGGCAGGACCTCTTAATGAGCTGCAGGCTTTGCAGCTAAAGCTGAGTCAGGAAGCCTCTCTTAGATGACGTGCTTGCTTGCCTCTGGCAAGCAGAGCAGACCCAAGAACACAGCGAGTCTAGTTGCCATCAAACTAATCGTAGCACTTTACTCCATTTATGCTCTATTCAAAAGCTCTGTCTCCCGCAGGAGCCAGACAGAGATCGCAATGGCGGCACAGCCCCAGGAAGTCGCGCTTTAAAATGACACAGCGTTTTTTCTGCTACTGTTGCCGAATCAGGAAATCTCTCTACAGCACGCCACCAACAAACAGCAAAAATCTGTGTTAAACTCTCTCTCCCTTATTTTTAAGCCTTCTCAGGTTTTTTAAGTGGGTTTAGTCCATCACGTGGGGCGCCATCTGAAGTAGTAAGGGCGGCTGGGCTGCGTTCCCAGCACCCCGGCCGCCTGCTCGGCTAGCTTATGCCCCGAAATAACAACACACAAACTGTATTCATTTAATCACTGCTTGGCCCTTTAGCCCTAGCCCTTACTGGCTAATTCTCACATCCCGATCAACCCATCTCTAATAATCTGTGAGAACCGGTCTTACCGGGAAGATTCTAGCCTAGTCCATCCTGGGTCGGAGCTTCATCCCGGGAGCGGGGCATGGCGCCTCTCTCTGAGGCATCTGCTCCCGAGAGAGCAGAGCTGTGGAGTCTCTGACCTCACTTCCTCTTCCTCCCAGTATCCTGTTCTGTTTTCTCCTCCCACCTATCTTCTAACCAATAAAATGGGCCAGGGCAGTTCCTTTATTAGCCAATGACCTTCCTCCATCACACCGCCTCCCATTTCCCTCTCCCTCCACAAATCAACTCCCCCTCTCTCATCATCCCAAAGAGCACTCAGGGTTCCCTGCCCTGTGGGGAGTCCAAAGACCTCCCACATTCTTCCAGGTCTAGTAAGGTGAACATCCAAACAGCCTAGGCTCCCACAACACCAGTACGTGTAGTAGGGTCAAAACCCAGTGTCATTGTACTTGACTTCTCAGCAGTCTTCATTGTCCAATATGTTCAGCGAGTCCAGTTTTATCCCATGGTTTTTCAGACCCAGTCCAGCTGGCCTTGGTGAGTTCCCGATAGAACATCCCCATTGTCTCAGTGTGTGGGTGCACCCTTCGCGGTCCTGAGTTCCTTGCTCGTGCTCTCTCTCCTTCTGCTCCTGATTTGGACTTTAGGGTTTCAATCTGGTGCTCCAATGTGGAACTCTATCTCTGTCTCCTTTCATTGCCTGATGAAGGTTAATATCCAGGAGGATGACTATATGTTTTTCTAAGGGTTCACCTTCTTATTTAGCTTCTATAGGATCACAAATTATAGGCTCAATGTCCTTTATTTATGGCTAGAAACCAATTATGAGTGAGTACATCCCATGTTCCTCTTTATGGGTCTGGCTTACCTCACTCAGGATAGTGTTTTCTATTTCCATCCATTTGCATGCAAAATTCAAGAAGTCATTGTTTTGGTACTCTACAACACATGGGCACAGGAGACTACTTCCTACGTAAAACCCCAGCAGCACAGACATTAAGGGCAACATTGAATATATGGGACCTCCTGAGACTGAGAAGCTTCTGTAAAGCAAAGAACACTGTCACTAAGACAAAAAGGCAACCCACTGACTGGGATAAGATCTTCACAAACCTTGCAACTGACAAAGGTCTGATCTCTAAAATAGATAAAGAACTCAAGAAACTAGACTATAAAAGGCTAACCAACCCAATTATAAAATGGGGCATTGAGCTGAACAGAGAATTCTCAACAGAAGAACTTCAAATGGCTAAAAGACACTTAAGGTCATGCTCAACGTCCTTAGCAATCAGGGAAATGCAAATCAAGACAACTTTAAGATACCATCTTACACCTGTCAGAATAGCTAAAATCAAAAACACCAATGATAGCCTTTGCTGGAGAGGATGTGGAGTAAGGGGTACACTTGTCCATTGCTAGCGAGAATGCAAACTTGTGCAACCACTATAGAAAGCAGTGTGGTGGTTTCTCAGGAAATTCGGAATTAACCTACCCCTGGACCCAGCAATACCACTCTTGGGAATATACCCAAGAGATGCCCTATCATACAACAAAAGTATATGCTCAACTATGTTCATAGCAGCATTATTTGCAATAGCCAGAACCTGGAAACAACTTAGATGCCCTTCAATGGAAGAATGGATGAAGAAAGTATGGAATATATACGTATTAGAGTGCTACTCAGCAGTAAAAAACTATGGGATAGTTTTGTTGTAAAAAAAAAACGGAAGTGAAGAAATTCTATCATAATCTTAAAATGTAAGTAGAATAATAAAAACTTCTCTGGTACTGGCAAAAATAGATTTATTGACCAAGAGAATCAAGTTGAAGACCCAAATTTAAGTACTCATTATTACAGCTACAGGGACCTTAGAAAAATACAAAACACCTACACTCAAGAAAAGACAGCATCTTCAAGGGATGCTGCTGAGAAAAGATGTATCTACTTGCAATACATCAAAATTGGACCAAATCTATTACTTTTCACAAAAAGTCGATACAAGTGGATCAAAGACCTCAATCAGTATCCTGAAACAGTAGAAACGCTAGAAGAAAACATAGGCTGTATCTTACAAGTTATAACCCCATGTATCTTATCAGCTCACCATGGTTTAATATTCTAATTTTTTTTTGTTTTTTGAGACAGGGTTTCTCTGTGGTTTTGGAGCCTGTCCTGGAACTAGCTCTTGTAGACCAGGCTGGTCTCGAACTCACAGAGATCCGCCTGCCTCTGCCTCCCGAGTGCTGGGATTAAAGACCACAAACACATGAAAACTAAACATTGCTCACCTGAATCACCAATGGGTTAAGAAGAAATTAAAGACTTCTTTAAATGAAATGAAAATGACCATATAGCATACCCAAATTTATGGGACACAATAAAAGTAGTGTTAAGAGGAAAGTTTATAGCACTAAATGCCTACATAAAGAAGCTGAAAAAATCCCACAATAGTGAGTTAACAGAACACCTGAAAAATCTAGGACAAAAAGAAGAAAACTCAACCAGGAAAACTAGAGGTCAGAAAATAATCAAATTGAGAGCTGAAATCAACAACATAGAATCAAAGAAAACAATACAAAGAATCAATGCGACTGCATTTGGTCCTTTGAGAAAATCAACAAAATAGACAATTGTGTATTCAAACTAACCAAAAGGAAGAGAGAATATGCAAATTAACAAAATCACAAATAAAACGGGAGACATAATACAGAGAAAATCCAGGGAATCATCAGGTCATATTTTGAAAACCTGTATTCCACAAAATGAGAAAACTTAAAGGAAATGGACAACTTTCTGGATAAATATCATGTAACAAAATTAAATCAAGACCAGATAAGCAAATTAAATAGACCTATAGCTGCTAAAGAAATAAAAACAGTCATCAAAAGACTCCCAACCAAAAAAAAAAAAAACAGAACCAGATTGTTTTAGTGCAGAATTCTACAAGATTTTCAAAACGAACTAATACGTATTCTCCTCAAATTATTCCACACAATTGAAACAGAAGGAAAACTGCCAAAAACTCTTTTTAAAATGCTTTGATTACCCTGATACCCAAACCGGACAAAGACATTATTAAGAAGGAGAATTACCGAGCAATCACACCATGAATATTGATGCAAACATACTCAATAAAATACTGGCAAATTGAATCTAAGAACACATCAGAAAAATCATCCACCATGTCCAAATAGGCTTCATCCCAGAGATGCAGGAATGGTTCAACATATGAACATCTTTCAATGTAATCCACCATATAAACAAACTGAAAAAAATAAAACATATGGTCATCTCATTAGATAGTGAAAAAGCATTCCACAAAATTCAATGTCCCTTCATGAAAAAGGTTTTGGAGAGAACAGGGTTACAAGAAATATACCTCAAAATAGTAATAATAATAATAATAATAATAATAATAATAATAATAATAATAATAATAACATAATAAATAAATATTATGCATCAAGCCAACAGCCAACATCAAACTGAATAGAAACTCATAGTGATCCCACTGAAATCTGAAACAAGACTAGGTTGTCTACTCTATATTTATTCAATATAGTAATTGAGGTCCTAACACAGTAATAACACAACAAATGAGATCAAGAGGATTCAAATTGGAAAAATAAAGTCAAACTCTCACTACTTGCTGATGATATGATACTTTACATAAGTGATCCCAATTGCAGAAAAATTCTTCACCATGAAAGAATAATACTCAACTTCATAAGGAAAAGAAACAAAAAAATAAATCAAAACAATCCTATACAATAAAGGAACTTCTGAAGGCATCACCACCCATGTCTTCAAACTCTACTCTATGACAGAGAAACAACAGAGCTACAGTTCAGTAAACAGTCTGATATTGGCATAAAAGCATACAGGAGAACCAATGAAACTTAATGAAAGACCCACATATCAATCCACATACCTACGAACACCTGATTTTTGACAAACTAAAAAATATAAACTATAAAAGAGAAATCACATTCCACAAATGGTGCGGGCATAACAGGTTGTCAACATGTAGAAGAATTAAAATAGATCCATATCTATCAACATGCACAAAACTTAGGTTCAAATAGATCACACATCTTAACATAAAACCAACCACACTGAATCTCACAGAACAGAAAGTGGGAAGTACACTTGAACCCATTGTCACAGGAGACCATTTCCTAAATATAACCCCAATAGCACAGACACTGAGAGAAAAAATTAACAAATAGGACCTCCTTTATCTGAGGAGTTTCTGTAAAGCAAAGGACATATTCAACAAGATAAAATGGCAGTCTAAAGATTGGGAAAAGATCTTCACTAACCCCACATTGGACAGATTTCCAAAATATGCAAAGAACTTAAGAAATTGTTCATCAAAAGAACAAATAATTTAATAAAATATGGAGTACAGATCTAAACAGTAAACATTCAGCAAAGGAATCTGAAGTAGGTGAAAGACACATAGGAAACGCTCAACATACTTAACCTTCAGAGAAATTCAAATCAAAATGACTCTGAGATTCCATCATACACCTTTAAGAATGACCAAGTGCAAATTCACTGGTGACAACTTATGGTAGAGAGGATATAGGATAAAGGGGAAATTCCGCTTTTGTTGGTGGGAGTTAAAACTGGTAAAGCCACTTTGGGAATCAGTATGGTAATTTCTCAGAAAATTAGAGAACAACCTACCTCAAGATACAACAATAGCACTTTTGGGTATATAACCAATGAATGCTTAATCATACCACAAGGACATGTGCTCAACTCTGTTCACAGCAGCATTGTTTGTCATAGCCAGAACCTTGAAACAGTTTAAATGCCCCTTGACTAAAGAATGGGTAAAGAATATTAGGTACATTCACACAACTGAGTACTATATAGCAGAAAAAAGTAATGGCATCTTGAAAATTGCAGGCAAATAGATGGATCCCAAAAACATCACATTGAGTGAGGTAACACTGACTCAGAAGGACAAATGTCATATGTACTCACTCATAAGTGGATTTAAACATAAAGCAAAGAAAAACCAGCCTACATCTCTCTGTATGGTGGCAGAAATCTGCCATGCTCTCCCGCCTGCCTAACCCTGATCTTGCCATCTGTCCAGGTACAGGCGGTGAGCGCTGAGCCATTGGCATGGTCTCAGAGTACTTTATTTCTGATCCCAAGTGGGAATACAAATATCCAGTCCCATAACAGCCATTGAAATGCTTTAAAGCCAGAGTTTGCATTGGTAGCACAGCACCAGGAAGCTACTTTTTAAAATGACATGTTTTTTTTTTCTGCCGCTATTGCAGAAACAGGAAATCTCTCCGTGGAATGTTCTAGCAAACATCAAATAGCTGTGTTAAACTCTCTCTCCCTTTTTTAAAAACCCTCTCTGGTTTTTAAGTAGATTTAGTCCATCACATTGGAGGGCCAAATGTAGTGAAGAGGAGCGGCAGACCTCTCTGGATGTTGGCTGGGGCCACTCTGTTGTAACTAGGGAGAGGGCTGCTTTTCATACCTCCCAGCCACCCAGCTAGCTTTACCAGAAGTAATTACACAGAAACTGTATTCATTTAAAAACTGCCTGGCCCATTATATCTAGCCTCTTCTTGGCTAACTCTCACATCTTGCTTTAACCCATATCTAGTAATCTGTTTATTACCACGGGGTCATGGCTTATCAGAAAGATTCTAACCTATGTCCATCTCAGGCTGGAGAATCATGGTGTCTGCCTCACTGCCTTCTACCCAGCATCCTGTTCTGTCTACTCCACCTACCTAATTTTCTGTCTTATCAAAAGGCTAAGGCAGTTTCTTTATTTAACCAATGAAATCAATACAAAACAGAAGACCCTCCTACATCATTTCCCCTTTTTCTGTTTAAACAAAAAGGAAGGCTTTAATTTTAACATAGTAAAACTACATATAACAAAACAGTTATCAAGCAATGATTACAGTTTCAATATTTATATCAATTTTATCTTTTATCATAACAATGGAAAACTATAACTATCTATCCATTTTTCAACTCGATCAAAGACTCCAGAAGGATATATTATTACTTAAGTAAACAAGAAGTAAGCAATTTCCAAAACTCTAGAACTGACAGAGACATCTCACTGCCTGGACAGTCACCCAAAGTTCTTTTGTACTGTTGGGGCATCCATCTTCAGCCTACAGGCCCATAGTATCCAGCAGACATTTCCATGAAGCAGAAAATTTCAAAGACAGTTCAGTCACTTTTCTTCTGTGTCCTGCAGAATGTCTCACAGACTCTTTCATGAAACAGGAACCCCAAAGGATCATCTCACATTAGGCAAGTTCAGCAGTCCTCTATCTGTGGGTTCTTTGCTTCCAGTCTATGCAACAGTCCAGGAAAGAGCAGTTTCTTGCCCAAATGGATAACAAACTCCATAAGGAGCCTCTTTGATGCCCATCTTCCTCTTGAAGTAGATTGGTGCTGTCAGGAACAGACATGTCCCTTTGTCATGAAAAGCCCTAAGTTATTAAAACATCTTAAATGTCATATTCTGTAGTCTTTGAAAGATATGAAGAATGCCTATCTAACTTAAATATTTCTCTATATATCCAGAAAATCCAACTAACGTGACTACAAGCTTGACTATCATTGATGATTATCCAATAAAAACCTATATTTCCTAATTATACATTACATTTTTAAATGAACTACACAGTTATAATGCCTTAATCAAGATCAGAAATACATATAATAAAATTGACCTTAAAATCCATACCAATGCAAATTATTTATATACATATCATATCCCCTTTAAATGTAAAAGAACATTTATAAACAATATTTGGGAATATGGACACAATTATTTCTCTCCAAACTGCTTCGTGCTGAATGGGGGCGTTGTTAATTAGGTCTTTCATGGTATAACCTGTGTGCTAGGTTCATCTCAGTCGGCAGTTGAGCAAAATAATTTTTTGAGGGTGTTCACAGTAACCTTTCAGGATGGCATGGTCTATCATACCATATTGGGATAGAAGCAATCCCCAGGGTCTCATCCTCTGTGAAAACAAAAGAAGACCCTCTCCAAAGCATCATATCCTTAGACCCAAATTTGGAAGTCATGATACCTTTAGAACATACATGTTGGATCAGCTTAGTAGCCCAAACAATGAAATATCTCTCTGTATTTAGCTCTTTCACAGTCAAAAAAATCAAAGAAAACACAATATACAGAATCCAAACTCTCTGTGAATTTTCCATTTTTACGTGGCTTATTTTTCTTTATTTCTTTTAATCTATAACTATCTGTACTCTGTCTCTTTAACGACTACCCTTTTTTAAGCATTAACTTTATTCTCTATATTCTTTTTCTTCACTCTCCCAAGCCTATGTATGTCTAAAACTATGACCCATTTAGAGGACTTTTATGTCTGAATCTGTCCTGTTTCATTGTCTGTAATTTTTTACTGTCCAGGAACAATATTGCTTTGCACTTTTTGTAGTAATAAGGGCGGCGGGGCTGCGTCCCCAGCACCCCGGCTGCCTGCTCGGCTAGCTTATGCCCCAAAATAACAACACACAAACTGTATTAATTTAAACACTGCTTGGCCCATTCTCTTCTAGGCTAATTCTCACATATTAATTTAGCCCATTTCTAATCATCTGTGTGTAGCACATCAAGGTGCGCTTACCAGGAAGATTCTAGCCTATGTTCATCCTGGGTCGGAGCTTCATCCCGGGAGCGGGGCATGGCGTCTCTCTCTTAGGCGTCTGCTCCTGAGAGAGCTGTGGAGTCTGACCTCACTTCCTCTTCCTCCCAGCGTTCTGTTCTGTCTACTCCTCCCACCTATCTTTCAACCAATAAAATGGGCCAAGGTGTAGTAATAAGGGTGGTGGCGCTGCGTCCCCAACACCCCAGCCGCCTGCCCGGCTAGCTTATGCCCCAAAATAATTACAGAGACACTGTATTCCTTTTTTTTTTTTTTAGTTTTTTCGAGACAGGGTTTCTCTGTGGTTTTGGAGCCTGTCCCGGAACTAGCTCTTGTAGACCAGGCTGGTCTCGAACTCACAAAGATCCGCCTGCCTCTGCCTCCCAAGTGCTGGGATTAAAGGCGTGCGCCACCACCGCCCGGCGACACTGTATTCTTTTAAGCACTGCTTGGCCCTTTAGCTCTAGCACTTACAGGCTAATTCTCACATCCCGATCAACCCATCTCTAATAATCTGTGAGAACCGGTCTTACCGGGAAGATTCTAGCCTAGTCCATCCTGGGTCGGAGCTTCATGCCGGGAGCAGGGCATGGCGTCTCTCTCAGGCGTCTGTTCCCGAGAGAGCAGAGCGGTCGGTTGAGACTCTGCGCTCACTTCCTCTTCCTCCCAGCATTTTGTTCTGTTTACTCCTCCCACCTATCCTCTAACCAATAAAATGGGCCAGGGCAGTGCCTTTATTAGCCAATGACCTTCCTCCATCACCAAGGCAGTTCCTTTATTAGCCAATGACCTTCCTCCATCATTTCCCCTTTTTCGGATTAAACAAAAAAAAAAGGCTTTAAATTTAACATAGCACAATTACATATAACAAAACAGTTATCAAGTAAAAGTTACAATAATCTTTATCATAACTAAGGAAAACTATAACTATAACTAACTATTCTTAACTCCATCAAAGACTCCAGAAAGATATAATATTACCTAAGTAAACAAGAACTAAGAAACTTCAAACTCTAGAAATGACAAAGACATCTCACTGCCTGGACAGTCACCCAAAGTTCTTTTGTACCGTTGGGGCATCCATCTTCAGCCTTCAGGCCCATGGTATCCAGCAGACATTTCCATAAAGCAGGAAAATTCAAGGTCAGTTCAGTCACAATCTGTTGTGTCCTGCAGAATGTCTCGCAGACTCTTTCATGAATCAGGAACCCCGAAAGATCATCTCACCTTAGGCAAGTTCAGTAGTCCTCTCTCTGTGGGTTCTCTATGTCCAGTTTATGCAGTAGTCCAGGCAAGAGCAGTTTCTTGCCCAAATGGCTATCAAACTTCATAAGGTGCCTCTTCGATGCCCATCTTCCTCTTGAAGTACATTGGTGCTGCCAGGAGCAGAGTGTCTCATTGTCATGAAAAGTCCTCAGTTATTAAAACATTAAATGTCCTATTCTGTAATCTTTGAAAGACATGAAGAATGTCTATCTAAAATATATCTACGCACATCTAGAAAATATTAACTAACATGACTACAAACTTGACTATTATTTATGATTATCTATTAACAACTTATATTTCCTAATTATACATTACATATTTAAATGAACTACACAATCACAATACCTTAATCAAAATCAGAAACACTTATATATATAACAAAATTGGCCTTAAATCTCTATCAATAAAGCAAAATCTATACTAATGCAAATTATTCATATCTATATCATATCCCTAGTCAAAAGCTCTAGTCAAAAGCTCTGTCTCCCGCAGGAGCCAGACAGAGATCGCAATGGTGGCACAGCCCCAGGAAGTCGCGCTTTAAAATGACACAGCGTTTTTTCTGCTACTGTTGCCAAATCAGGAAATCTCTCTACAGCACGCCACCAACAAACAGCAAAAATCTGTGTTAAACTCTCTTTCCCTTATTTTTAAGCCTTCTCAGGTTTTTTAAGTGGGTTTAGTCCATCACGTGGGGTGCCATAAGTAGTAATAAGGGCGGCGGGGCTGCGTCCCCAGCACCCCGGCTGCCTGCTCGGCTAGCTTATGCCCCAAAATAACAACACACAAACTGTATTCATTTAAACACTGCTTGGCCCATTCTCTTCTAGGCTAATTCTCACATATTAATTTAGCCCATTTCTAATCATCTGTGTGTAGCACCCAAAGGTGCGCTTACCGGGAAGATTCTAGCCTATGTTCATCCTGGGTCAGAGCTTCATCCCGGGAGCAGGGCATGGCATCTCTCTCTGAGGCGTCTGCTACCGAGAGAGCTGTGGAGTCTGACCTCACTTCCTCTTCCTCCCAGCGTTCTGTTCTGTCTACTCCTCCCACCTATCTTTCAACCAATAAAATGGGCCAAGGCAGTTCCTTTATTAGCCAATGACCTTCCTCCATCAACTTTTAAATTTCTAAGCGCTTAAGAATCTAAGCTGTGACATTCCTAGATCAAAAACAGGTACTGCAGCTTTGCCCTGCCCAGTCCAATATGGCAGAGCCACTTGTGACTCTTAATCAGTTTCGCCTCTGAGCTGCAGAGCTGTAGGCTGCTCTGGATGTTGGCTCCACCTTTCTCCAATTTTAAAATCTTGATACTGTATGCTATTTTGCTCTCTTTGAATTGTTTAAATGCTGAGGAATGAGCAACAGCTGCTGAAAGACATTTGCTTATAAATGCTGCTAAACTAATCTAAGATAGGTATTTTGAACATATCTTGACTTCAAAATTGAAGTCAAAGGCTATGTTACTTTGGAGAAGAGGATTTGTTTTTGTTTCCACAGGAAATGAGAGGCTGTGGATTCATTCTGAGTTAAGAAAAATCAGGCTTGATCAAGGAAGACCACCTGAGACATCTCCAGTAGGAACAGATGGCCCAGATTGCTGAGTTCTACATCCAGAATGGATTCAAGACTGCTGCCTGAGATGATCAAGACTCACAGGATACTCCAGTCAGGACTTCATTATAACTCTAAATTTTCCTTAGGTTCTTATGAGATTATCAGCGCCCCCCAACCAGCAGGAAGTAGCGTGGAATACTATGCCCACATTCCCAAAAAAAAATGGACTATGGATATTTTCCTTTGTTTTTTTTTTTTTTAAAGAGGGAAGTGGTTTGGGAGAATTGTCTGTATTCTGTCAATCATGTATTTTAATAAAATACTGATTGGCCAAGCAGGAAGTATAGGCTGGTCAACCAGACAGGAAATAGAGGCAGGACGATGAGAACAGGTGAATGCTAGAAAGGAGAAAGCCCATTCCTCCCACTCCTGTTCAGACACCGAAGAAGTAGGATGTGACCTGCCCCGCTGGAAATGGTACTGAGCCATGTGGCTAACATAAATAAGAATAAAGGGTTAATATAAGCTACAAGAGCTAATAAGTAGCCTGAGATAATGGGCCAATCAGTTTATAACCTATGTAGACCTGTATGTGATTTTCTTTGGGGTTTGCTGGCTGTGGGAACCTGGGAAGGACAGAAACCCCAACAAGCAGACCCCCTCATGCTACATGAGAGGGCTTGAAAAGGAATTCTAGACACAAATATAGAGTTTAACACAGCTTTCTGCTGTTTACTGGTGGCATGCGGCAGAAAGATTTTCCTGACTCAGCAGGAAAAAAAAGCCACATCATTTTAAAACAAGGCTTCCTGCTGCCGGTGCAAACTCCAGCTATGGAGCATTTGTGGGCCCAGATGTTTGTCTGCTCACTCAGGGTCAGGAACAAAGCACTTGAGACCATGCCTGTGGTTTGGCACTCCCTGCCTGAGCAGGCAGCTGGATCAGGTAAACTAGGCATGCACAAGCAGGAGAGCATGGCAGATTCCTGCTGCCATACCCAGAGATGTTTCCAGGCTGCTTAGTGCTCTGCGTGACAGATTTGGCTGTAACTCAGATAAAAAGAGTTTATGTGCTGCACACTCATTCTCAGAGTTAAACTGCTGAGTGTGGCTCCTACCTGGAGGTCCCAGAGCTAGCAAAAATGGCACATCAAAAATTTTGAAATTACAGAGAGGTAGAGCCAACATCCAGAGCAGCTTTAACCATGCTGCTTAACATTTCAAAAGCTCTTCTAGACATTAAAGAATTACAGATTCACAATAGGACAGATTCAGATATAAAAGACCTTCAAATGTGTCACAGTGTTGGATAAATGCACATAGCCTTGGGAGAGAAAATAAAAAGAGTATATAGAGTCATAAAATAAAGTTAATGTTTTTTTTAAAAAAAATGGGTAAAATCTTTAAAGAGACAGAGTAAAGTGATAGAGTAAAAATAAACAACATAAAAATGGAAAATTCACAAAGAGTCTGGATTTTGTGTATTATTGTGTTATCTTTTAATTTTCTGACTGAGAAGGTGCGAAGTACAGAGAGACTTTTCATTGTATGTGCTGCTAAGCTAATCCAGAATGTATATCATAAAGGTATCTTGACTTCAAAATTTGGGTCTAAGGATATGATGCTTTGGAAAAGAGGGTCTTCTTTTGTTTTCATAGAAGATGAGACACTGTGGATTGCTTCTAGACCAATATGGTATGATAGACCAAGCCCTCATGAAAGGTTACCATAAATATTCTCAGAAAATTACTTCACTCAACTGGTAATTGAGATGAACCTAGCACAAAGAATACACCATGAAAGACCAGATTAACAACACCCCATACAGCACAAAGCAGTTTGGAGAGAGAAAACTATGTCCATACACCCAAATATTGTTTATAAATGTTGTTTTACATTTAAAGGGGGATATGATATGGATGTAAATAATTTGGATTGGTATGAATGCTAATTTACTGATATCAATTTAAGGTAAATCATGTTATATATATATATATATATATATATATATATATATATATATATATATATATGTAGTTCTGCTCTTAATCAAGGTATTGTGATTGTGTAGTTCATTTAAAAAACGTAATGTATATCACAACCCAAGGAATCCAACATTGCCAACACTGCCTACAATAACTCAGACATCTATTGACCCTTCACCAGCACAACACAAAGAAAGGAAACACACAAACTCTACCATCAAAAAAATAATAATAACTGGAGGAAACAACCACTGGTCATTAATATCACTTGGTATCAGTGGAATCAATTCACCTATAAAAATGCACAGGCTAAGAGATTGGATAAGAAAATAGGATCCAACATTCTGCTGTTTACAAGGAACACACCTCGACCACAAAGACAGACATCCACTCAAAGTAAAGGGCTGGGAAAAGGTTTTTTCAAGCAAATGGACCAAAGAAACAAGCGGGTGTGGCCATACTAAATACTAACAGATCTGACGTCAAACTAAAATCAATCAGCACAGATCAAATTGGTCATTTTATATTCATAACAGGAACAAGTCATCAGGATGAAGTCTCAATCCTAAATATCTATGCCCCTAATATAAAAAAACTCACTTATGTAAAAGAAACATTACTAGAACTCAAGGCAGACATCAAACCACACACACTAATAGTAGGAGACTTCAACACACCTCTCTCACCAATGGACAGGTCAATCAGACAGAAACCTAACAGAGAAATAAAAGAATTCATGGAGGTAATGAGGCAAATGGACTTAACAGATAAAACATTCCACCCGAATAGGAAAGAACATACCTTCTTCTCTGCATCTCATGGAACCTGCACGAAAATTGACCACATATTTGGTAACAAAGCAAACCTACACATGTACAAAAAAAATTATAGTTACCACCTGTGTCTTATTGGATCACCACGGATTAAAGTTAGAATTCAACAACAATGCTACCCCCCAGAAAGCCTACAAACTCATGGAAACTGAACAGTCAACTACTGAAGCACACCTGGGTCAAGGAAGAAATAAAGAAAGAAATTAAAGTCTCCCTTGAATTTAATGAAAATAAAAAGACAACATACTCAAACCTATGGAATACTATGAAAGCAGTGTTAAGAGGAAAGTTCATAGCACTAAGTGCCCACTTAAAGAAAACAGAGAAAGCACATATTGGAGACATAACAGCACAACTGAAAGCTCTAGAAAAAAAAAGAAACAGACTCATCCAGGAGGAGTACAAGACTAGAAATAATCAAACTGAGGGCTGAAATCAACAAAATAGAAACACAGAAAACAATCCAAAGAATCAATGAAACAAAAAAGTTGGTTCTTGGAAAAAATCAACAAGATCCACAAACCCCTATCCAAACTAATCAAACGACAGAGAGAGATCACACAAATTAATAAGATCAGAAATGAAAAGGGGGGCATAACCACAGACACAGAGGAAATTCAGAGAAACATTAGATCTTACTACAAAACCCTGTATGCCACAAAACTGGAAAATGCAAGAAAATGGACATTTCTTTAGATAAGTACCATATACCAAAGTTCAACTAAGACCAGGTGAACAATCTAAATAAACCTGTTAGTCGCGAAAAATTAGAAGCTGTTATCAAAAACCTCCCTTCCAAAAAGTGCCCAGGCCAAGATGGTTTCAATGCAGAATTCTATCAGAACTTCCAAACAGAGCTAATACCTATACGCCTTAATATATTTTACAATATAGAAACAGAAAAGTCAATGCCAAATTCCTTTTATGAAGCTTCAGTTACCCTGATACCAAAACCACACAAAGACACAACCAAGAAAGAGAATTACAGGCCAATCTCACTCATGAAAAATGACGCAAAATTCTCAATTAAATACTGGCAAATCAAATCCAAGAACACATTAGAAAAATTATCCATTATGACCAAGTAGGTTTCATCCCAGAGATGCAGGGCTGGTTCAACATACACAAATCTATCAATGTAATCCATCATATAAATAAACTGAAAGAAAAAAACCATATGATCATTTCATTAGATGCTGAAAAAGCATTTGACAAAATTCAATAACCCTTTATGATAATGGTCTTGGAGAGATTAGAGATACAAGGGTCATACCTAAATATAATTAAAGCTATTTACAGCAAACAAACAGCAAACATCAAATTAAATGAAGAGAAACTCAAAGTCATCCCACCAAAATCAGGAACACCACAAGGCTGCCCACTATCTCCATACCTCTTCAATATAGTGCTTGAAGTTCTAGCAACAGCAATAAGACTACATAAGAGGATCAATGGGATTCAAATTAGAAAAGAAGAAATTAAACATTTGTTATTTGCAGATGATATGATAGTATATATAAGCGACCCCATAAACACTACCAAAGAACTCCTGCAGCTGATAAACTCCTTTAGTAATGTGGCAGGATACAAGATCAACTCCAAATAATCAGTCGCCTTCTTATACACAAAGGATATGGAAGCAGAGAGGGAAATCAGAGAAACTTCACCTTTCAAAATAGCTACAAACAGCATAAAATATCTTGGGGTAACTCTGACCAAGGATGTGAAAGATCTATTTGACAAGAACTTTAAGTCTTTGAAGAAAGAAATTGAAGAGGATACCAGAAAATAAAAGGATCTCCCATGCTCTTGGATTGGGAGGATCAACAGTAAAAATGGCAATTCCCCTAAAAGCAATCTATAGATTCAATGCAATCCCCATCAAAATTCTTCACAGACCTTGAGAGGACAATAATCAACTTTATATAGAAAAACAAAAAACCAAGGATAGCCAAAACAATCTTATACAATAAAGGAACATCTGGAGGCATTACCATTCCTGACCTCAAACTCTATTACAGAGCTACAATATTGAAAACAGCTTGGTATTGGTATAAAAACAGAGAAGTAGACTAAAGGAATTGAATAGAAGACCTGGATTTTAACCCGCAATCCTATGAACACCTGATTTTCGATAAAAGAGCTAAAAGTATAGAATAGAAGAAAGAACGCATCTTCAACAAATGGTGCTGGCATAACTGGATGTCAACATGTAGAAGAATGACAATAGATCCATATCTATCACCATGCACAAAACTCAAGTCCAAATGGATTAAAGACCTCAATATCAGTCTGAACACACTGAACCTGATAGAAGAGAGAGTGGGAAGTACTCTACAACACATGGGCACAGGAGACCACTTCCTACGTATAACCCCAGCAGCACAGAAATTAAGGACCTCATTGAATAAATGGGACCTCCTGAAAGTGAGAAGCTTCTGTAAAGCAAAGAACACTGTCACTACGACAAAAAGGCAACCCACTGACTGGGAGAAGATCTTCACCAACCCCGCAACAGACAAAGGTCTGATCTCCAAAATATATAAAGAACTCAAGAAACTAGACATTTAAATGCTATTTAACCCAATCAAATTAATGGGACACTGAACTGAAAAGAGAACTCTCAACAGAAGAAGTTCAAATGGCCAAAAGACACTTAAGGTCATGCTCAACCTCCTTAGCAATCAGGGAAATGCAAATCAAGACAACTTTGAGATACCATCTTATACCTGTCAGAATGGCTAAAATCAAAAACACCAATGATAGCCTTTGCTGGAGAGGTTGTGGAGTGAGGGGTATACTCATCCATTGCTGGTGGGAATGCAAACTTGTGCAACCGCTTTGGACAGCAGTGTGGTGGTTTCTCAGGAAATTTGAGATCAACCTAACCCAGGACCCAGCAATACCACTCTTGGGAATATACCCAAGAGATGCCCTATCATATGACAAAAGCATTTTTTCAACAATGTTCATAGCAGCATTATTTGTAATAGCCAGAACCTGGAAACAACCTAGATGCCCTTCAATGGAAGAATGGATAAAAAAGTGTGGAATATATACATATTAGAGTACTACTCCGCGGTAAAAAACAAAGACATCGTGAATTTTGCATGCAAATGGATGGAAATAGAAAACACTATCCTGAGTGAGGTAACCCAAACCCAAAAAGATGAATATGGGATGTACTCACTCATAATTGGTTTCTAGCCATAAATAAAGGACATTGTGCCTATAATTCGTCATCCCAGAGAAGCTAAATAGGAAGGTGAACCCACAGACAAACATATAGTTATTCTCCTGGATATTGGAAGTAGACAAGATTCCCAGGCAAAAATTGGGAACTGGGGGGTGGGGTGGGGTGGGGGAAAGTGGATATGGGGAGAGAAAAGTAAGAAGGGGAGGATGGGGAGAGCTTGGGAGAATGGGACAGTTGGAATAAAGGAAGGATGGATATTTGAGTAGGGAAGTATATATCTCAATTAAGGGAGCCATTTTAGGGTTGGCAGGAGTCTTAACTCTAGAGTGGTTCCCAGGGGTCCAGAGAGATGTCCCCAGCTAGGTTTTTCAGCAACTGAGGAGAAAGAGCCTGAAATGGCCTGATCCTATAGCCATACTAACGAATAACGAATATCTTGCATATCACCATAGAACCTTCAGCTGGTGATGGATGGAGATAGAGACAGAGACCCACACTGGAGCACTGGACTGAGCTCCCAAGGTCCCAATAAGGAGCAGAAGTAGGGAGAACACGAGCAAGAAAATCAGAACCACGAGGAGTGCACCCACATAATGAGAACATGTGGATGTTCTATCGGGAACTCACCAAGGCCAGCTGGCCTGGGTCTGAAAAAGCATGGGATAAAACCGGACTCGCTGAACATAGCGGACAATGAGGACTACTGAGAACCCAAGATCAATGGCAATGGATTTTTGATCCTACTGCACATACTGGCTTTGTGGGCACTGGGTTTTGATCCTTCTGCATGAACTGGCTTTGTGGGAGCCTAGTCTGTTTGGATGCTCACCTTCCTAGGCCTGGATGGAGGGGGGAGGACCTTGGACTTCCCTCAGGGCAGGGAAGCCTGCCTGCTCTTTGGACTGGAGAGGGAGGAGGAGGGGAGTGGAGGGTGGGGAGGGGAGGGGGGAGGGGGAGAAAAAAGTGAGGTGGGAGGAGGCAGAATTTTTTTTTAATTTATTTATTTATTAAAGATTTATGATTTTATTAAGTATATTTTCTGTACCGTTGAGCTGCACTTCTCCTTCTTCTACTCCAATTATTCTTAGGTTTGGTCTTTTTATTGTGTCCCAAATTTCCTGAATGTTTTGTGATGAGAATTTGTTGGTTTTGCTGTTTTCTTTGATTAGTGTGTTTATTTTTTCTATGGTATCTTCAGTGTCTGATATTCTCTCTTCTATCTCTTGTAGTCTGTTGTTAGTACTTGTTTCTGTCATTCCTGTTCATTTACCCAGATTTTCCATCTCCATTCTTCCCTCGGTTTGTGCTTTCTTCATTGCTTCCATTTCATTCTTCATGTCTTGAACCGCTTCCCTAACCTGTTTGATTGCTTTTTCCTGTTTCTCTTGGTTTTCTTGCATGTCTTTGAGCGATTTATTCATTTCCTCTACCTTTTTGATTGTAATCTCTAATTGTTTATGGCAGTTTTTCACCTCCTGTTTAAGGTCCTCTATTATTTTCATATACTTCACTTTTGAGTCGATTTCTTCTATTTCTTCAGGAGTAGGGTGTACAATTCTTCTTATTTCGGGATCCCTGGGTTCTGGTGGTGTCATGTTGCCTTTCAGGTTGTTGGAGGAATTCTTGCCTTGGTGCCTTCCCATCTTTTCCTTCAAATGGAGCCAGGAGAGGCCTGGTGTCTTTGCTGTGATTGACTCTCTGGGTATATCTCTTTGTATGCAAAATTCAAGAAGTCCTTGCTTTTCACTGCTGAGTAATACTCTAATATGTATATATTCCACACTCTCTCCATCCATTCTTCCATTGAAGGGCATCTAGGTTGTTTCCAGGTTCTGGCTATTACAAAAAATGCTGCTATGAACATAGTAGAGCATATACTTCTGTTGTATGATAAGGCCTGTCTTGGGTATAGTCCCAAGAGTGGTATTGCTGGGCCCAGGGGTAGGTTGATCCCGAATTTCCTGACAAACTGCCATACTGCTTTCCAAAGTGGTTGCACAAGTTTGCATTCCCACAAGAAATGGATGAGTGTACCCCTTTCTCCACAACCTCTCCAGCAAAGGGTATCATTGCTGTTTTTGATTTTAGCCATTCTGACAGGTGTAAGATGGTATCTCAAAGTTATTTGATTTGTATCTCCCTGATTGCTAAGGAGGTTGAGCATGACCTTAAGTGTCTTTAAAAAAAAGAATAAAAAGACACAGGCTAACAGAATGAAAAAATAAAAAAATTAAAAATGTAATGTATAATTGTGAAATATAGGTTGTTAGTGGATAATCATCCATAATAGTCAAGCTTGTAGTCATGTTAATAAGGTTTTCTAGATATGTAAAGATATATTTCAGTTAGATAGGCGTTCTTCATATCTTTCAAAGACTACAGAATATGGCATTTAAAATGTTTTAATAACTTAGGGGTTTTCATGACAATGAGACATGTCTGCTTTTGGCAGAACCAATCTGCTTCAAGAGGAAGATTGGCATTGAAAAGGCTACTTATAGAGTTGCTTAGCCATTTGGGGAAGAAACTGCTCTTTCCTGGACTGTTGCATAAACTGGACATGAAGAACCTGCAGAGAGAGGACTTCTGAACTTGCCTAAAGTTGAGATGATCCTTCAGGGTTCCTGCTTCATGAAAGAGTCTGTGAGACGTTCTGCAGGATACAGAAGAAAGTGACTGAACTGTCTTTGAAATTTCCTGCTTCATGAAAAAGTCTTCTGGATACTATGGGCCTGTAGACTGAAGATAGATGCCCCAACGGTACAAAATACCCTTGGGTGACCATCTAAGCAGCAAGATGTCCATTCATTTCTAGAGTTTTGTAAGCTGCTTACAATGTACTTCCTTTTTACTTAGGTAATATTATATCCTTCTGGAGTCTTTGATTGAGTTTAAGAATGCATAGTTATAGTTTTCCTTAGTGATAATAAAAGATAAAATAGATATAAATATTGTGACTGTAATTTTTGCTTGATAACTGTTTTGTTATATGTAGTTTTACTATGTTAAAATGAAAGCCTTTCTCTTTGTTTACACTGAAAAAGGGGAAATGATATAGGAGCTTCTTCTGTCTATGTGTTGCTTTCATTGGTTGAATAAAGAAACTTCCTTGGCCTTTTAATAGGGCAGCACTTAGATGGGTGGAGTAGACACAACAGAATGCTGGCAAGAAGGGCAGTGTGGCAAATGCCATGACACTCCTGCCTGAGACTGACACTGGTTAGAATTTTCCCGGTAAGCCACAACCGTGTAGTAATACACAAATTACTAGAAGTGGGTTAAATCAATATGTGAGAGTTTGCCAATAATAGGCTAGAGATAATGGGCCATGCAGTAATTTAATTAATACAATTTCTGTGTGGTTATTTTCGGGGGTTAAGCTAACCGGGCGGTGGGATGCAGCCAACTCCTCATACTACAGAATTCTTTTTTATTTTTAACATAATCTTATTTTATATTCCAATCACAGTTCCCTCTCCCTCCTGTCCTCCTGTTTCCTCCATCACTTTCCTATCCCATACCCATCTATTCTTCAGAGAGGGTGAGGCATCCATGTGGAATCAACAAAGTCTTTCATATCACTTGAGGCAGGAACAAGGTTCTCCTCCCTGTATATAGGCTGAGCAAGGTATCCTCCATAGCGAATGGGCTCCTAAGGGTCAGCTCGTGCACTAAGGATAAATACTGGTTCCACTGCTAGGGGGCCCACAAACTGCACAACCCAGACAACTGTCCCCCAATTCAGAGGGCATAGTTTGGTCTTATGCAGGTTCCCCACATGTCAGTCCCACTAGCCAGGGTCAACTGTTCCTGTGGGTTTCCCTGTCATTGTCTTGGCCCATTTGCTCATAATATTACTCCTCCTTCTCTATGACTAGACTACAGGCCCAGTGCTTAGCTGAGGATCTCTGCATCTGCTTCCATCAGATACTGGTTGAAGTTCTGCAATTACAATTAATGTAGTCATCAATCTGATTAGAGGGAAAGAGCATTTCAGGTACCCTTTCCACTGTTAGTTAGCTTCTTCATCCTTGTGGATTCCTGAAATAAAATCTCAACAGATTTTGGTTGTAATTCTATGAAGGATTTATGGTAAAAGTGATATTGTCTTTTTATGATCTTCCTTATTGTTTTTTGACAGCAGCTGACTCAGCTTTCATTTACACCAATCAGGGCCATGTGTAGCCCTTTCTCTACATCAATTCTTTTATTGATCTTGGTCCTTCTATTGTAAGACAAATTTTCTAGATAGTTTTATTTTTTTCCCTTGATGGCTAAGGATATTGAACACTTATATGTGTCTCAGACATTTGTGTTTCACTTTCTGAGAACATGGTTTTTAGCTCTATTATACAGGTTTTGAAATGGAGTCATTTGTTTCCTTGATGTTCATTTTGCTGAGAAAGAAGATAAATGAGGATCCCTGGAATTGTTAATTTACAAACTGACAGCTTGTGGCGGTTTCTGGCTGTTATAAGAACACATATGCAGAAACAATGCATTCTACAACTTGACAAAAAGAGCTTATCCCTGGTCACTGTGAGAGTACTACCAACTGACACTGGTATTTAAATCAACTTTAGTAGTCTTGAGTAAGAAGCTATTACTCAGAATACACGTTGAAATTACACTGGTTGATGAAAAGGACAATGATAGCTTGAAATGTTTAATAGAATCAAGTATGATTTATCTTCTATAGCTCAGGATGTAAATTCAACTAATCACCTTTGAGTTACCGCTCAGATTGGGCATACTTTACCGATGTTATCACGTTGTGAATGGTGAACTTTAAAACTTCCCTGCCATTTGAAGACTTAGCATCTTAGAAAGCAACTTCTGATGGTAGTAGTAGTCGTATTATTTTTACCTCTATAAAGAGACCATTAATAAGTAATAAGTAATTGAAGACTAAGGGGCTTTAAACATGAATACATGTTAGAAATACTAAATGCACACCTCTGGGCTATGAATTTCTGTAAATCTTCTCTCTCTAAATACACACACACACATACACACACACTTAGACACACACATTCATACATACATTCAAATAAATATGTATATTGAAGAAGAAGAAGAGGAGGAGGAGGAGGTGGAGGAGGAGGAGGAGGAGGAGGAGAGGGAGGAGGAGGAGGAGGAGGAGGAGGAGGAGGAGGAGGAGGAGGAGGAGGAGGAGGAGGAGGAGGAGGAGGAGGAGGAGGAGGAGGAGGAGGAGGAGGAGGAGGAGGAGGAGGAGGAGGAGGAGGAGGAGGAGGAGGAGGAGAAGGAGAAGGAGAAGGAGAAGGAGAAGGAGAAGGAGAAGGAGAAGGAGAAGGAGAAGGAGAAGGAGAAGGAGAAGGAGAAGGAGAAGGAGAAGGAGAAGGAGAAGGAGAAGGAGAAGGAGAAGGAGAAGGAGAAGGAGAAGGAGAAGGAGAAGGAGAAGGAGAAGGAGAAGGAGAAGGAGAAGGAGAAGGAGAAGGAGAAGGAGAAGGAGAAGGAGAAGGAGAAGGAGAAGGAGAAGGAGAAGGAGAAGGAGAAGGAGAAGGAGAAGGAGAAGGAGAAGGAGAAGGAGAAGGAGAAGGAGAAGGAGAAGGAGAAGGAGAAGGAGAAGGAGAAGGAGAAGGAGAAGGAGAAGGAGAAGGAGAAGGAGAAGGAGAAGGAGAAGGAGAAGGAGAAGGAGAAGGAGAAGGAGAAGGAGAAGGAGAAGGAGAAGGAGAAGGAGAAGGAGAAGGAGAAGGAGAAGGAGAAGGAGAAGGAGAAGGAGAAGGAGAAGGAGAAGGAGAAGGAGAAGGAGAAGAAGAAGAAGAAGAAGAAGAAGAAGAAGAAGAAGAAGAAGAAGAAGAAGAAGAAGAAGAAGAAGAAGAAGAAGAAGAAGAAGAAGAAGAAGAAGAAGAAGAAGAAGAAGATTATTTGGAGAATGGGGTGAATGATATGAATATACATTGAATATTCAGAATTTTCACAAAACATCAGACAAGTATTTGTTCTGAAGTCACATTGTTTTACAAGGCACTCAGAGAAAGATTAAATAACAAGTTTTTTTTCCAATGAGGAATTATATAATTGTTTCTTATTCATATCTGTTGCCTATGAATATTGATTGTACTTTGATTCTGTTATATCTTTAGATTTCAAGAGACTGGATTTAGTAATATTGTCTAATATCTTTCATTTTCCTTGTTACAAACCCTTAAAGAAGATTGCATTGCCTTTTTATTTTTATGTAGCTAACTACATTCTGAGGAATCATTGTATTATAAACAGATAATTGTAGTAAATACATGCATATTTGTAGGGATTAGTATATATGGAATATCATTCTCATGAATTTTTTTCTTCAAATGTGACTGACTCATACATATACTATTTAAACATATCCTGATTAATTTGCTTACTGAAGTCATTTAACAAAAGATAATCTCCTTATGTGGATTATTGAAAAAATATTTTATGCTCAGTTTTAAATAATGTGGAACATGGAGGCAGACCCAAAGAGTTCATTACATGAAATATTTTAGTGTGTTAAGACCATTTATCTGCAAATCACAATTTTCAGCTGAAGGTCGATAAAGAAGCACAATGCACAATTCACTTCTGCAGAGTTATCCAGTAATTGTACTATTTTCAATTGTTACAGTAGGCTTCAGTAATATAATACAGATTTTAATTAGCTTAGTGAATGTTTTGTTGTTTTTGGATGAGATCCTTTACACAAGGTCTTTATTACTTCTTGAAACATTTTATTTAATCATTCAAAAAGTAAGTACAGCTCATAGATCATAGGAAGGGAAAGGACAGGCAAGTCAGGAATCTGAAATACAGTATCCAGACTTCACAGGAGAGGGGAAAATTCATTTAAAAAGAAATGGTGATTTATATGTGATACTGATTTCATGGTCAAATGACTATGGTGCATAATTCTTCTGTTTTTCATCTTTGCAGACATGAAAGCAAATTAAAACATGGTTGACCAGACAGTAAGTATTTTGTCTTTGACCTTGCATGAATGCATATAGAGTATAGAAAAGGGATTATACATGAGCAGTTCCTTTCCTTGAAATCACGAATATGTTGTACTTTGGATTCTATAGGAGCACTGTTGACAGGAAATAATGACATTCTTTAGCCCTACATGACAATTTATATTGATATGTTTCAAGGTATATACTGAAAAGATCAACATGGTTGTTCTGTATCTGTGACAAATTATACACCACAATCATAAGTAAAGTAAGATGTTTTTCAAATGACAAGACACATTTTTCTTGATGGAATATTCCTCAATATAGAAAAATATTAGCAATTCTGAATAAGATAAATGTCCTTCATACTGTTTTAAAAATAAAAATATGCTAGCCTTCATTTTTGTCATTGTAAAATTCTCAATTTTAAAAGACAAATAATAACTTGTCTTTTTTGTGTTCATTTTTTTCCTTGGTCATATACATATCTCTAATTTTTTATGTAATAACCACAACTCCACTCAAATATCAAGATGGCTAGGCACGGCTTCTGTTTCTACAGAAGGTTGTTATTTAGGACAAGTATCTGTAAAACAACATGAGTGGGCTAAGAAGTGACATAAATATTCTCATATGAATATGAGAACAGCTCTCCAAGGATTATTTCTGGAAATAACAACTGAAAGATAACATATGATTAGATATAATCAGAATCAGTGATCTTATTGAATAGATAGGTAGGTAAATAAATACATAGATAGATACGAAGACTGACAGACAAAAAGATAGACTCAGTATCACATATACATACATCTATTGATGAATATACATTGTTATACATATATATTCATAAATATTATGGGCAAAAAATATTTATTAAGTTTACCTGTATCCAGAACATCTTGAATGTTTTCTGGTTGAATTCTTTATTCCCTAGCATATGCATCAAAATTTTCATATTGTTCAGTAGTCAAAGGTTGACCATTTCCTACATTTCATGAATCACAATGTCAGAGACATGTTCAGTGTAATTCTGGGCAATTTACATTGATACCTTTCTTAGTATCCCACCATGATATACAGTGAAAAATCCCAACTGCTCCAAATTCATGTATGCTATCTGGGTCAATACAATCAATAATAATTTTCCCTAGTTCCAAGGACTCATTTAAAGGAGTCTAAATAGTGATAAGACATCACTTTTAAGGGTTTCATGATGCATAAAAAGTAAAAACAACTTGTCTAGACAATTCACTCATATCAGTCCTATCCACTTTCAAAAACTAGAGAGTCAGCATGCCTGTCAATGGAACCTTCACATTTCCCCTGAGTCTATACTGTAGAATTCATGTTTTTATTTAGCATGTACTAGATCAAATGACACTCGAAATGGTTTGAACTTTGAGAAAATTATATTTCTTCTATTCTTACCAGTGAGGAAACACAAGCATCAACTCTTCCAATAGCCTTTAGCTTCGCCTCTAGTCTTCAATGAATGTGCTACTCAAATAACAATATAATGTAAAAGTTGGTCCACAAAACAGATTATCATTTAGTGAAAAGGAGATAAGAAATACCATGATACTGTACATGGATGGTGAATCTGACTTAATCTCCATTTGCAGGGTGATGCTTCTGTTACTATATCACAAAACCTACTACCATTCTTACCAACAACAAAAATCAAGTTTTTTGTTCAGCCAGTTCTATCCATCCACATTCTTACTGGTAAAGACTATGTTTTCTGGTGTTGTATGCACAGGTTCAAATCTATTGTCACCTTCCACCGCAATAAGGGAAACATTTCAAAAATGAGTGACACTCATTTTTCTACTTGATGTCACCTTTTAACTAAACATTAATATTGAGCCTGACTCTAGAAATCATCTCTAATCCACTATCATATGGCACATGTGTGCAAATGTATTTCTATAGTCATTCATTTTGATTACCTCATCATAATAGAGTGATCTTTTTCAGTCTTTAGACCTGGTAGTGAATCTTAGGTACAGATAATTTCTCTTTCCTCTGAATTCCTTGTGTCAAAACCTGTGTGGTCACTTTGTTAAGTATTCCTTCCCCTTTCAGCCAGATCCAAAAGACACTTGTCAGTTTCCTGAAAGTATAAAACTTTAGTGTCATACCATAGTAATACTTGGTGGGAAATGGATACATATGCATAAAAAGTCTGTTCTAATTAGAAATATGTACAAAACTTTTCACCTTGTAAGATTATGTGTGAAAAAGATGTAAGAATGAATAGTTTAAGTTTACCAGACATTCTTATTGTGTGTGAGTCTGTTTCTATGTGTGTGTTTATGTATCCATATACCTCTCTCTCTCTTTCTCCTTCCCTCCCTCCCCCCTCTCTCTTTCTGTGGTATCTCCACTCACACTGATTAAATGATAAAAGAAGTTCATGGTAAAATAAAAGGATTTTAGGACCTGGACATTTTCTATTACAAGACTGCATTTCAATATTCATGTAAGGTTATTAATGCATTATACTTGCCAGAATAATGTGCACTCTTTTCATTTAAAGATCAAACCAAAAGTAATACTCTGCATAATGCAGTTGAATAGTGTTGCCATTATTTTTGCATTTTTTTCAAAATTTGAAATATTCAGTCTGAAATTCTTAAACAGATTTTCCCCTAACTCTTTTTCAAAAGTGAACTTTATCTATGATCTTGGTGTTATGATCTTTACAAAATATGAGAAAAGGAAACTTTAAAATTGCACTGTTAATTTAAATTCTCTGTGAATCCAGCATGATAGATAATGCCTGCAATATAAATACTTCATAGCCTGAGGCATGAAGTTTGCAAAGATATTTGAGGATTCTGAGACCTGTCAATGAGTGTCAGGCCTGTCCAATAACAAACCGAGATACTGTATGAAAGAAAAGACACTGAATATTATCTAGAAGTAAATTTTTATGCAGGAAACTATTTGGAGACATTTTGTTAGCATTACTCACATCTTCAGGTAATAGTGCTCTTCTCCATGTAAACTTCAGGTGACCTACAATATAATCTGACTTTGTAGCATATCTCAGCTGGTTGGAAGGATTGATAACATTCCAAGTAACCAAAATGGTTGTGGGTCCATGTACCTATGGTTGACTAAAGTGTCAGCATGTATTTGTACCCACAGTGCTTTTGTTTATAGGGGAAGCTCCCAAATCCCATACCTACCCTGGGTTTTGTAATTGCCATCTTCTTGTCTATACCCAATGACTTTAGTTATTGAGCATTGGCCATTTGCACTAAAAATAAAACAGAGAAATCATAGTTTATTGTTTTTATCATTTGAATTCAAATCAAAGATCTTCAAGTATTATAAAGAACTTGAGATTCTATAATATCTATGAACAGTGTTCATAACTAGATTGGATGAATCTCTGCTTCACTTTTTGTAATTCTGTTTTAGAAAATATTATTCTATTTTTAATCATACATATGAATTATTTTATTTGTCACAATTCTTCCAAGTCCTATGAAGACTCTAATGGCTTCCTTTTCTAAATTTCACTATTTATTAAATATGATTTTCAATATGTTAATTCTCTTGTTCTATTCCAACAATAGTATGTACACAGGATTTTATGAATGGGTTTTAAGTGCTTTTATGTCTAACCTAAAACTAAACTGTGGCTAGAATATAGAAATTATGCTAAATATTTTAAGTTCTTACAGTGTTATGGACTTCTTCATTGAACATAGTCATCCAAATATCAGAGAGAGAATCTTTGAAAATAGAGTATCAGAGACATGGATTTTCAACTTAGATTTTTCTATCCTATTTGGGGAAGACTTTTTTATGACACATGGTTGAATATCATAACATGTATGGCTTTGAACCAAATGCTCACACCTACCTTTTGACTTACTAGAAGTGAGATTCTTAGTCTCTTGATTCTAATATTAGAGCACAAAGTTCAACCAAAGACCTCTAACTACAAGGATTTTTAATGAAACACTCATAGAATTGGAGACAGTTTCTAACATCTGTGTGGTGTCCAGAGCTAAATCATCAGGGAATAACATAATCATATTACTGAAGATGAGGCCTCCAATTTCATGACCAGAAGCAAAACATTCCCATGTAAGTTTACTTACATAAAATCTGTAAAACACAAATAGTCTGTTCAGTTTTCACAGTGGACAATTTGCTTACTTGACATAAAAAAGTGACATCCATTTTACTACATGTCCCCACTACCGGTAAGTTCATGAATATAGATTCTCAGATATCCTCCTGCCTCCATCTTGTCAAAATTGTCAGCAGTGATGCCAATGGTAATCCACTTTCCTTCAAGCTGAACAAGCAACAAAGACCATTGGAATGTGAGTTGGTATTAACATCTCAGATCCCAGTCCTTGGAAATATGTAAAATAACTAGAAGTACAAATCACTGAAATTTTGTTTCTTGTTTCAAAATCATGCTTCCAGAGATGTAGAATAACACAGGGCAATATGATGACTCATTTTAATAGCATTTTGAACCTGAGACATTTTGGAACTACTTATGTTTGGTTTCTTATGCTCTGCAAATTCAACCTATTCTTTTATTTCATTTGTTTCATATTTCAGAAATCTGATTGGAAAAGTAAAACTGAGTGAAAGAGAGAAAGCTTATTTTATGAATATGGACTTATATGGACAAACCGATTGGCATATCACATCCACAGAAATATGATATTGAAGAATGTCAAATCTATGAACAGACCAAAAGAATTTACCTCAGCCTGAGCATGAGCCAGACCAAATGCCAAAGCCAGTAGCAGAAATTTTACCATGGTGTTGCCTGCCTTTGCTCTTCTGCAGAAGCTCAAAGTAGGATGTTGGTTGTGAAGGAACTGAACTGACAAAGCTTTTTAGGTAGCTAGTTAAAGGGAGTTTCATGGAATCAACCAATGGTTATGCACCAAGAAACCCTGCAGCTGTCCATTATGTTCAATTTTACGCTGCTAAATGGTGAATGATCTCATATCTCTAAACCTCTAAGATTAAACTAAAGGTCAGATTATGTTATGATGATTAATTGAGAATTTCTGACAGAAATATTTATTCTTGTGACAGCATTAAAGCAATGTTTTGCCTCCAGAAATGTACTGGTGGGTAAAAGTCACAATGCATATGTTGTATATGATTCATTTATAAATGTGATGTGTTTTAAAACACATTCTCAATCAAAGCAGAACACTGTAAAGTTAAATGTATTTAAAACTGTGGCCTGAGCTATATGAACAAAAGCAACCACACTATTAAAAGATAAGACGTTAAAACTGTTGAAAGGTTTTTTGGCATCTAATAAGATGAACATGTGGTTTTTATTTTTCAGTTTGTTTATATGGTGGATTACATTAATGGATTTTCGTATGTTGAACCATCTCTGCATCTTTGGGATGAAGCCAAATTGATCATGGTGGATAATGGTTCCAATGTGTTCTTAGATTCGATTTGCCCATATTTTTTTGAGTATTTTGCAACAATGTTCATGAGTGAGATCGGTCTGTAATTTTCTTTCTCGGTAATATCTTTCTTTTTTTTTCCATGTTTTTATTGAGAAAAGGAGAAAAAAACAAGTTTCCACCTCCTCCCAGCCTCCCATTTCCCTCCCCCTCCTCCCACCCTTCTCCCCCTCCCCCCACTCCTCTCCCCATCCCTCTCCAGTCCAAAGAGCAGTCAGGGTTCCCTGCCCTGTGGTAAGTCCTAGGTCCTCCCCTCTCCATCCATTTCTAGGAAGGTGAACATCCAAACTGGCTAGGCTCCCACAAAGCCAGCACATTACGTAGGTTCAAAACCCCGTGCCATTGTCCTTGGCTTCTCATCAGCCCTCATTGTTCGCCATGCTCAGAGAGTCCAGTTTTATCCCATGCTTTTTCAGTGACAGTCCAGCTGGCCTTGGTGAGCTCCCAGTAGATCAGCTCCACTGTCTCAGTGGGTGGGTGCTCCCCTCGTGGTCCCGACTTCTTTGCTCATGTTCTCGCTCCTTCTGCTCCTCATTGGGACCTTGGGAGCTCAGTCCAGTGCTCCAGTGTGGGTCTCTGTCTCTATCTCCATCCATCACCAGATGAAGGTTCTATGATGATATGCAAGATATTCATCAGTATTGCTATAGGATAGGGTCATTTCAGGTTCCCTATCCTCAGCTGCCCAAGGAACTAACTGGGGACCTTGGCTTGGGCATCTGGGAGCCACTCTAGGTTCAAGTCTCTTGCCAACTCTAAGGTGGCTCCCTTAACTAAGAATTGTGCTTCCGTGCTCCCCTGTCCAACCTTCCTTTATCCCAATCCTCCTTATTCCCCAAGTTACCCCCATTCTCTCCTTCTCCCTTTACTCTCCCCATCTCCCCTTACCACCATCCCACCCCACCCCCAAGATCTCAATTTTATCCCCAGCCATTTTGTCTACTTCCCATAGACAAGAGGACAACTATATGTTTTTCCTTTGGTTCACCTTCTTACTTAGATTCTTTGGGATCACCAATTGTAGACTCCGTGACCCTTGTTTATGGCTAGAAACCAATTATGAGTGAGGACATCCCATATTCATCTTTTTGGGTCTCGGTTACCTCACTCAGGATAGTCTTTTCTATTTCCATCCATTTGCATGCAAAATTTGAGAAGTCATTGTTTTTTACCGCAGCGTAGTACTCTAGTGTGTATATATTCCATACTTTCTTCATCCATTCCTCCTTTGAAGGGCATCTAGGTTGTTTCCAGGTTCTGGCTATTACAAATAATACTGCTATGAACATAGTTGAACAAATGCTCTTATCATATGATCGGGCATCTCTTGGGTATATTCCCAGGAATGGTATTGCTGGGCCCAGGGGTAGGTTGATCCCGAATTTCCTGAGAAACCAAAACACCGATTTCCAAAGTGGTTGCACAAGATTGCATTCCCACCAGCAATGGATGAGGGTACCCCTTCCTCCGCAGCCTCTCCAGCAAAGGCTATCATTGGAGATTTTATTTTAGCCATTCTGACAGGTGTAAGATGATATCTCAAAGTTGTTTTGATTTGCATTTCCCTGATCGCTAAGGAGGTTGAGCATGACCTTAAGTGTCTTTTGGCCATTTGATCTTCCTCTGCTGAGAATTCTCTGTTCAGTTCAGTGCCCCAATTTTTAATTGGGTTAATTAGCATTTTAAAGTCTAGTTTCCTGAGTTCTCTATATATTTTGGAGATCAGACCTTTGTCTGTTGCGGGGTTGGTGAAGATCTTCTCCCAGTCAGTCGGTTGCCTTTTTGTCTTGGTGACAGTGTCCTTTGCTTTACAGAAGCTTCTCAGTTTTAGTAGGTCCCATTTATTCAAAGTTGCCCTTAAAGTTTGTGCTGTTGGGGTTACACATAGGAAGCAATCTCCTGTGCCCATCACCTGTAGGGTACTTCCCACTTTCTCTTCTATCAGGTTCAATGTGTTCTGACTGATAGTGAGGTCTTTAATCCATTTGGACTTGAGTTTTGTGCATGGTGATAGATATGGGTCTATTTTCATTCTTCTACAGGTTGACATCCAGTTATGACAGCACCATTTGTTAAAGATGCTTTCTTTCTTCCACTGTATACTTTTGGCTCCTTTATCAAAAATGAGGTGTTCATAGGTTTGTGGGTTATAATTCGGGTCTTCTATACAATTCCATTGGTCGACTTCTCTGTTTTTATGCCAGTACCACACTGTTTTCATCACTGTAGCTCTGTAATAGAGTTTGAAGTCAGGGATGGTAATGCCTCCAGACAATCCTTTATTGTATAGGATTGTTTTGGCTATCCTGAGTTTTTTGTTTTTCCATATAAAGTTGATTATTGTCCTCTCAAGATCTGTGAAGAATTTTGATGGGACCCTGATGGGGATTGCATTGAATCTCTAAATTGCCTTTGGTAGAATTGCCATTTTTACTATGTTGATCCTCCCAATCCAAGAGCAAGGGAGGTCCTTCCATTTTCTGGTATACTCCTCAGTTTCTTTCTTCAATGCCTTAAAGTTCTTGTCAAATAGATTTTTCACTTCCTTGGTTAGAGTTACCCCAAGATATTTTATGCTGTTTGTGGCTATCGTGAATGGTGAAGCTTCTCTGATTTCCCTCTCTGCTTCCCTATCCTTTGTTTATAAGAGGGCGACTGATTTTTTGGAGTTGATCTTGTATCCTGCCACATTACTAAAGGTGTTTATCAGCTGTAAAAGTTCTTTGGTGGAGTTTTGGGAGTCGCTTATGTACACTATCATAGCATCTGCAAATAACGAAAGTTTCACTTCTTCCTTTCCAATTCGAATCCCCTTGATCCCATTATGTTGTCTTATTGCTATTACTAGAACTTCAAGTACTATATTGAAGAGGTATGGCGAGGGTGGACAGCCTTGTCGTGTTCCTGAGTTTAGTGGGATGGCTTTAAGTTTCTCTCCATTTAATTTGATGTTAGCTATCGGCTTGCTGTATATAGCTTTTATTATATTTAGGTATGACCCTTGTATCCCTAATCTCTCCAATACTTTTATCATAAAGGGATGTTGAATTTTGTCAAATGCTTTTTCAGCATCTAATGAAATGATCATATGATTTTTTTCTTTTAGTTTATTTATATGCTTGATTACATTGATAGATTTTCGTATGTTGAACCAGCCCTGCATCCCTGGGATGAAGCCTACTTGATCATAATGGATAATTTTTCTAATGTGTTCTTGGATACAGTTTGCCAGTATTTTGTTGAGTATTTTTGCGTCGATGTTCATGAGTGAGATAGGCCTGTAATTCTCTTTCTTGTTTGAGTCTTTGTGTGGTTTTGGTATCAGAGTGACTGTAGCTTCATAAAAGGAATTTGGCAATGACTCTTCTGTTTCTATATTGTGAAATACATTAAGGAGTATAGGTATTAGTTCTTCTTGGAAGTTCTGGTAGAAATCCGCATTGAAACCATCTGGTCATGGGCTTTTTTTGGTAGGGAGGTTGTTGATAACCTCTTCTAATTCTTTGCGACAAACTGGTCTGTTTAGATTGTTCACCTGGTCCTGGTTTAACTTTGGTATATGGTATTTATCTGAAAAAGTGTCCATTTCCTTTACATTTTCCAGTTTTGTGGCATATAGGCTTTTGTAGTAAGATCTAATGATTCTCTGAATTTCCTCTGTGTCTGTGGTTATGTCCCCCTTTTCATTTCTGATCTTATTAATTTGCAAATTCTCTCTCTGCCGTTTGATTAGTTTGGATAGGGGTTTGTCAATCTTGTTGATTTTCTCCAGAAACCAGCTTTTTGTTTCATTGATTCTTTGTATTGTTTTCTGTGTTTCTATTTTGTTGATTTCAGCCCTCAGTTTGATTATTTCCAGTCTTGTACTCCTCCTAGGTGAGTCTGCTTCTTTTTTTTTCTAGAGCTTTCAGGTGGGCTGTTAAGTCTCCAATGTGAGCTTTTTCTGTTTTTTTTAAGTGGGCACTTAGTGCTATGAACTTTCCCCTTAGGACTGCTTTCATATTGTCCCATAAGTTTAAGTATGGTGTTTCTTTATTTTCATTGAATTCCAGGAAGACTTTAATTTCTTTCTTAATTTCTTCCTTAATCCAGGTATGGTTCAGTAGTTGACTGTTCAGTTTCCATGAGTTTGTAGGCTTTCTGGGGGTAGCATTGTTGTTGAATTCTAACTTTAATCCGTGGTGATCTGATAAGACACAGGTGTTTACTAATATTTTTTTGTAACTGTGGATGTTTGCTTTGTTACCGACTATGTGGTCGATTTTTGAAAAGGTTCCATGAGCTGCAGAGAAGAAGGTATATTCTTTCCTATTTGGGTGGAATGTTCTATAGATGTCTGTTAAGTCCATTTGATTCATTACCTCCATTAATTCTCTTATTTCTCTGTTAGGTTTCTGTCTGATTGACCTGTCCATTGGTGAGAGAGGAGTGTTGAAGTCTCCTACTATTAGTGTGTGCGATTTGATGGCTGCCTTGAGTTTTAGCAATGTTTCTTTTATGTACATTGGTGCTTTTATATTAGGGGCATAGATGTTCAGGATTGAGACTTCATCCTGCTGAACTGTCCCTGTTATGAGTATAAAATGCCCCTCTCCATCTCTTCTGATTGATTTAAGTTTGAAGTCTACTTTGTTAGAGATTAGTATGGCCACACCTGCTTGATTCATAGGTCCATTTGCTTCATAAGCCTTTTCCCAGCCCTTTACTCTGAGTAGGTGCCTGTCTTTGTGGTTGAGGTGTGTTTCTTGTAAACAGCAGAATGTTGGATCCTGTTTTCGTATCCAATCTCTTAGCCTGTGCCTTTTAATAGGTGAGTTAAGTCCATTGACATTAAGTGATATTAATGACCATTGGTTTTTAACGCCGGTCATTTTTTTAGTTGTAGAGTTTGTGTTTTTCCCTTCTTTGATTTGTGTTTGTGAAGGGTCTCTAGACGTCTGAGTTATTGTGGTCATTGTTGGACTCCTTGGTTAGTGATTTTCCTTCTATTACTTTCTGTAAGGCTGGATTTGTGGCTGTGTATTGTTTAAATTTGTTTTTATCGTGGAAAATTTTGTTTTCTCTATTTATAGTGAACAAAAGCTTGGCTGGGTATAGTAATCTGGGCTTGCATCCATGGTCTCTTAGTTTCTGCATTACGTCTATCCAGGACCTTCTGGCTTTCATGGTTTCCATGGAGAAGTCAGGTGTAAGTCTGATAGGTTTACCTTTATAAGTAATTTGGCCTTTTTCCTTTGCAGCTCTTAATATTCTTTCCTTATTCTGTATGCTTTGTATTTTGATAATTATATGGCAAGGGGATGTTTTTTTTTTGATCCAGCCTATTCGGTGTTCTGCATGCTTCTTGCACCTTCATAGGTATATCTTTCTTTAGGTTGGGAAAGTTTTCTTCTATAATTTTATTAAATATATTTTCTGGACCATTGAGCTGCACTTCTTCTCCTTCTTCTACTCCTATTATTCTTAGGTTTGGTCTTTTTATTGTGTCCCATATTTCCTGAATATTTTGTGATGAGAGTTTGTTGGACTTGCTGTTTTCTTTGATCAGTGTGTTTATTTTCTCTATGGTATCTTCAGAATCTGAGATTCTTTCTTCTAACCCTTGTATTCTGTTGGTTATGCTTGTTTCTGTAGACTCTGTTTGTTTACTTAAATTTTCCATGTCCAGCCGGCCCTCTGTTTGTGTTTTCTTCTTTGCCTCCAGTTCAGTTTTCAAGTCTTGAACTGTTTTCATTATCTGTTTGATTGTTTTTCCTTGGTTTTCTAGGGTATCACTCACTGATTTATTCAATTCTTCAAACTTTCTGTTATATTTCTCATCCATTTCTATAAGGGCATTTTTACATGCTGTTTAAGGGCATCAATCACTTTCATGAAGTCAATCTTTTCTACTTCTTCTTGATTAAGGTGTTCATGTCCTCCCGTTGTGAGGTCGCTGGTTTCTGGTGGCTTCATGTTGCTTTTCAGCTTGTTGGGCGAATTCTTGCCTTGGTGTCTGCCCATCTCTTCTTCCAAATGCTCCCTTATGAATCTTCTTTTATCAGATCAGGTCTCCTTGCCTACCCAATGCTGGCTCTCCCCAACGTTGGCTCTCCTGGTGCTAAGAGATCAGGTCTCCGTGCTGGTTGGGCAGCTTGCAAACAAAGTGCCTACCCCCAACGCTGTCTCTCCTGGCACCTAGAGATCAGGCCTCCGTGCTGGTGGGCTGGTCGCAAACAAAGCGCCTACCCTGCTTGGTGCAGACAGGCGATAGAAACAAAGGGAGTCCTGCCCGCTTGAGTGCCCCGAGGATTCGGACCCAGTACCCAGACAGGCTGGGCTGGGTGATGTTATGTTCAGAAAGAGGGCTGTGGGGCCGAAGTGGGGAGGGTTCTGGATGGGAGCTGGGTGGGCTAGGAAGAAAGAGGAGGTATGCAGGGAGTGGAGGCCCTGCAGAGAGCCCAAGAAGGATAGGGGGGCAGGGAACCTCTGAGCTCCCTGTCCCAGGCTGGCACCGCAGGGCCAGAAACTCACCCCAATGCTGTCTCTCCTGGCGCCCAGAGATCAGGCCTCCGTGCTGGTGGGCAGGTCGCAAACAAAGCACCTACCCTGCTTGGTGCAGGCAGGCGATAGAAACAAAGGGAGTCCCGCCCACTTGAGTGCCCCGAGGATTCGGACCCAGTGCCCAGACAGGCTGGGCTGGGTGATGTTATGTTCAGAAAGAGGGCTGTGGGGCCGAAGTGGGGAGGGTTCTGGATGGGAGCTGGGTGGGCTAGGAAGAAAGAGGAGGTATGCAGGGAGTGGAGTCCCTGCAGAGAGCCCAAGAAGGATAGGGGGCCAAGGAACCTCTGAGCTCCCCTTCCGAGGCTGGCGCCCCAGGGCCAGAAACTCACCCCCGGTAATATCTTTCTGAGGTTTGGGTATCAGAGTAATTGTAGCCTCATAAAGAGAATTTGGAGATGTTCCTTCTGTTTCTTTTGTGTGGAATAACTTGAGGAGTATTGGTCTTAGTTCTTCTTTGAAGATCTTGTAGAATTCTGAGATGAAACCATCTGGTCCTAGGCTTTTTTTGTTGAGAGACTTTTGATGACAGTTTCTATTTCTTTAGCAGTTATAGGTCTATTTAATTTGCTTATCTGGTATTGATTTAATTTTGGTATGTGATATTTATCCATAAAGGTGTCCATTTCCTTTAAGTTTTCTAATTGTGTGGAGTACAGGTTTTCAAAATATGACATGATGAGTCTCCTTATTTCCTCCATGTTTGTTATGTCCCCCATTTAATTTCTGATTTTGTTAATTTGGTTATTCTCACTCTGCCTTTTGGTTAGTTTGGATAAAGGCTTGTCTATTGTGTTGATTTTCTAGAAGAACCAATTCTTTGTCTCACTGATTCTTTGTACTGTTTTCTTTGATTCTATTTTGTTGATTTCAGCTCTCAATTTTATTATTTCTTGCTATCTAGTTCTCTTAACTGAGTTTGCTTCTTTTTGTTCTAAAGTTATCAAATGTTTTGTTAATTCATTAGTGTGGGATTTTTCCAGCTTCTTTATGTAGTCATTTAGTGCTATGCACTTTCCTCTTAACACTGCTTTTATTGTGTCCCATAAATTTAGGTATGTTGAGTGGTCATTTTGACAAAGAAGCAAAATATGTCAAATGGAAAAAAGAAAGCATATTTAACAAATGGTGCTGACATAACTGGATATCAACATGTAGAAGAATGAAAATAGACCCATATCTATTACCATTCACAAAACTCAAGTCCAAATGGATCAAAGACCTCAACATAAAGTCAGCCACATTTAACCTTATAGAAGAGAAAGTGGGAAGTGTATTGTCACAGGAGACCACTTCCTAAATATAATGCCAGAATCACAGACACTGAGAGAAACAATTAAACTGAAAAGCTTCTGTAAAGCAAAGGACATGGTCAACAAGACAAAACTACAGCCTATAGAATGGGAAAAGATCTTCATTAACCACACATCAGACAGACGTCTGATCTTCAAAATATGCAAAAAAATCAAGAAATTGGTCATCAAAGAACAAATAATCCAATAAAAAATAGAGTACAGACCCAAACAGAGAACTCTCAACAGAGGATTGTTGTGTGAGAGGGCCTGCTTTTGGTCCCAGCCGCCCTGCTAGCTTACACCCAAAATAATTACACAAAAATTATATTAATTAAATCACTGCCTGGCCCATTATAGCTAGCCTCTTATTGGCTAACTCTCACATCTTGATTTAACCCATTTCTAATAATCTGTATAACACCACAAGGTCGTGCTTACTTGGAAAGATTCAGAATGTCTGACCTGGCAGCTCCAAAGTAGCTCTTTGTCTGTCCTTCCTCTCAGCATTCAGTTCTGTCTACTCCACTTACCTAAGTGCTGCCCTATCAAAAAGCCAAGGCAATTTCTTTATTCAAACAATGAAAGCAACACATAAACAGAAGAACCTCCTACACCAAAGAATCTAAAATGGCTGAAGGAAACTTAAGGAAATTCTCAACATCCTTAGTCATCAGAGAAATGCAAATCAAAACAACTCTGAGATTCCATCCTACACCTGTAAGAATGGTCAAGATCAAAAACACTGATGACAACTTATGCTGGAGAGGATGAGGGGTTAAGGGAACACTTCTGCATTGCTGGTAGGAATGCAAGCCGGTACAGCCCCTTTGGATGTCAGTATGGCGATTTCCCAGAAAATTAGGCAACAACTTTCCTTAAGACCCAGTAATACCACTTTTGGTTATATATCCAAAGGATGCTCAATCATGCCACAAGAACATGTGCTCAACTATATTCATAGCAGCATTGATTGTCATAGCCAGAACCTGGAAATGACTTAATGCCCCTTAACCAAAGAATGGAAAAAGAAATGTGGTATATTTACACATGGAGTACTACACATCAGACAAAATAATGACATCATGAATTTTGCAGGAAAATGAATGGAGCTAGAAAGCATTATTTTGAGTGAGGTAACCAAAAACCAGAAAGACTATTATCACATGTACTCACTCGTAGGGGGTTTTTAAACATAAAGCAAAGAAAACCAGCCTACAAATCACAAGCCCAGAGAACTTAGACAACAATGAGAACACTAAGAGAGACTTATATAGATCTAATCTACATGGGAAGTAGAAAAAGACAAGATCTCCTGAGTAAATTGGGAGCATTTGGACCTTGGGGCAGGGATGAAGGGGAGGGGAGAGATAGGGATAGGAGCAGAGAAAAATGTAGAGCTCAATAAAAATCAATAAAAATGCTTTAATAAGTATAAAAATGTTAAAACTTGAAGAGGATTTCCTATAAGGATATTAATATATCCTGTGTAACCCTCAAGTATTTCTATATGTTGACTAATTTATTCTTCCAGTACACTAAGTTCAGTGGCTACAGCACAGAGTTACAAGAGATATTACCAAAGCTTAACTGCATAAATAATATAAAAAATGTTATTAGATGTCTTCTGGTAATAAATAAAATTATCATTAATCAAAAGAAACTAAATGAAGTTAAACAGTCTATTAAAACAATGACCTTCAGGAAATTTGTATAATGTGCAAATGGAGTGTTCCACCCAGTGGCTAGTCACTCATCAATTGTTCCCCTCAGTATTGTAGCAAACTGTTTCAGAGTTCCATCGAGTTTGCAGGAGGATAGGAGAGATTGAGGGTGTTGGACTCTAGCATCCAAACACCGAGAAGGAGTCGCCCCCAGAGACCATCTCATACACACAGCCGATGCAAAAGCATGAGGATTTTATTAATTCTGTCATGACAGGGTCCCCCAGCATTCGGGAAGCCGAGGGACCTCGAATAGCGGGTAAAGTCTACTTTTAAGGGGGCCACAGAAGCAAGGGGGGTTGTTCTTTGACTATTCTGATTGGCGTATTTGAAAGGACTATTACCAATAATTGACTGGAGAGCTGTTGCCAGATCAGATGAGGTAAGAGGTCATTTTGACCCCGTTTCCCAGGGGACCGAACCAAAACTTACGTATATGGGTAATTGTTCAGGAACTGAGTACGTGCAAGTGTAGCTGTTAGGTCCTTGGTTCCCAGGGGAGTAGGGGAAGCACTATGGCACAGAGGCTGAGAGGATTCAGAATTGTCAAAATGGCTTCAGGATTGTCTTAAAGGCTTACAGAGGGCAGGATGGGGCTATTGGCTTGCAGAGTCTGGTGGATGGAGGTGGGTATTGGAGCAGCCTACCTGCAGGAAACTTTACTGCTGGCTGGCTAGAGAAGCTGAGGCAGTTGTGGGTGGGGCCCGGTGTTTTGTCCCACTATGGAGGTTTTAGAATGTGGGTTGTTCCAACCCATGGCCTTTCACTTGCCTCTTGGTCCCCTCATTATTGTAGTATCTGTGTTTCAGAACTCCACCAACGTTGCAGGAGGATAGGCCCAGAGTTCATATTTGCATTATTCTGTGCTCATTTTAAGATTATGATTAGAATTACATCACCATATGCCCTTTGTACTCTCTTCCATATTCACACCTTCTTTTTTCCAGAATTTTCCTTACTTATTTGTGTATATTTATTCCTCTGTTTTCCAAATAGAGGATAACTATAGGCTGCTCAGTCAATATAATGTTAATTGTGTGTTTGCAAGATGACCATTTGCTATTGAATAATGAATTACTCTGTTCCTCTGTGGAAAGATGATATATCCCAAACATCATGTTAATTAGTTGCATGTGAGTGATATCTGTAGGGCTCAGGCTTCAAGTTTCTGCAGGCTACTTTGGCATGCTTGTTGTTGTCATTCATGTTCTGCAGCTGTTGAGGCAGGCATATAGATGACACTCTTCAGGGGTAGCTTCTGATACTGCTAGGATATAGAATCTCATACCAAACATCATGGTCCTCTAGATCCTTCTATCTTTATGCCCTCTCTTACACAAGGTTCCCTGAACCTTAGGTATGGGAATGTTTATTAACATATCTATTGGAAATATGATACACATATCTGCCTTCTGATAGATTGTGGTTTTTTGTAATGGTTCAGTGTGTTGAAAACAAAAGTTTGCTTTATGAGAGGTCAAGAATACACATTTCTGTGTTTATTAGCACAGAATTGCATGTGTGTTGATGTTGTTGTAATGTTGTTGCTGTCATTTTTGTTGTTGCTGTTCATACTGTTAGCTGATATCCTGGCAGTTGTTTGTACTATATATCTAATCACTGGTCCTGTATAGTGATCTAGATTTTTTTATCACTCTAGTCCTATAAAATACTTTGATGATTGAAATATCAATACCTCCAATACTGAACTTTTTATCCCAGGATTTCTTTAAGAATCTACAGTCTTTTGAGGTTCAATATGAAGAACAGGAGGCATAGTCAATCCCATTTCTGTGAATAATGTCATGCTTCTTGGTTTTTTAAAATTTGGCATTACATTATATCTGTGAATGCTTTCTTGCAATATGATCACTTCTATAATATTAATTCTAAAATCCTGTGATTATTAAATGTGTTTCCAGTTTGTAGAACATTTTTCTGAAACTTTCTCCTGAGGTAAGATGTTTACTTTCTTCTTAATGGTTATGTTTAACCCAAGATTTTTTTTTTTTGTTTTTTGTTTTTTTGTTTTTTTTTAATTAAGAAAATAAAAAAAACATAAACAAAAAACAAGTTTCCACCTCCTCCCAGCCTCCCATTTCCCTCCCCCTCCTCCCACCCTTCTCCCCCTCCTCCCACCCTTCTACCCCTCCCCCCACTCCTCTCCCCCTCCCTCTCCAGTCCACAGAGCAGACCAGGTTCCCTGCCCTGTGGTAAGTCCTAGGACCTCCCCCCTCCGTCCATATCTAGGAAGGTGAACATCCAAACTGGCTAGGCTTCCACAAAGCCAGCACATTAAGTAGGATCAAAACCCCGTGCCATTGTCCTTGGCGTCTCATCAGCCCTCATTGTTCGCCATGTTCAGAGAGTCCGGTTTTATCCCATGCTTTTTCGGTCACAGTCCAGCTGGCCTTGGTGAGCTCCCAGTAGATCAGCTCCACTGTCTCAGTGGGTGGGTGCACGCCTCGTGGTCCCGACTTCTTTGCTCATGTTCTCCCTCCTTCTGCTCCTCATTGGGACCTTGGGAGCTCAGTCCAGTGCTCCAGTGTGGGTCTCTGTCTCTGTCTCCATCCATCACCAGATGAAGGTTCTATGATGATATGCAAGATATTCGTCAGTATTGCTCTCGGATAGGGTCATTTCAGGTTCCCAATCCTCAGCTACCCAAGGAACTAACTGGGAACCTCATGTTGGGCACTTGGGAGCCCCTCTAGGGTCAAATCTCTTGCTCACCCTAAAGTGGTTCCCTTAACTAAGAATTGTGGTTCCGTGCTCCCCTATCCACCTTTCCTTTATCCCAATTCTCCTGATTCCCCAAATCCCCCCTCCTTCCCTTCTACCTTTTCTCTCCCCATCTCCCCTTACCCCCATCCCACCCCACCCCCAAGATCCTAATTTTCTCCCCGGCAATTGGGTCTACTTCCCTTAGCCAAGAGGATAACTATATGTTTTTCCTTGGGTTCACCTTCTTACTTAGCTTCTTTAGGTTCACCTATTGTAGACTCCGTGGCCCTAATTTATGGCTAGAAACCAATTATGAGCGAGTACATCCCATGTTCATCTTTTTGGGTCTGGGACACCTCACTCAGGATAGTGTTTTCTATTTCCATCCATTTGCCTGCAAAATTCGAGAAGTCATTGTTTTTTACCGCAGCGTAGTACTCTAGCGTGTATATATTCCATACTTTCTTCATCCATTCTTCCATTGAAGGGCATCTAGGTTGTTTCCAGGTTCTGGCTATTACAAATAATACTGCTATGAACATAGTTGAACAAATGCTTTTGTCATATGATAGAGCATCTCTTGGGTATATTCCCAGGAGTGGTATTGCTGGGTCCAGGGGTAAGTTGATCGCGAATTTCCTGAGAAACCGAAACACTGACTTCCACAGTGGTTGCACAAGATGGCATTCCCACCAGCAATGGATGAGGGTACCCGTTCCTCCACAGCCTCTCCAGCAAAGGTTATCCTTGGTGTTTTTGACTTTAGCCATTCTGACAGGTGTAAGATGATATCTCAAAGTTGTTTTGATTTGCATTTCCCTGATTGCTAAGGAAGTTGAGCACGACTTTAAGTGTCTTTTGGCCATTTGAACTTCCTCTGCTGAGAATTCTCTGTTCAGTTCAGTGCCCCATTTTTTAATTGGGTTAATTAGCATTTTAAAGTCTAGTTTCTTGAGTTCTTTATATATTTTGGAGATCAGACCTTTGTCTGTTGTGGGGTTGGTGAAGATCTTCTCCCAATCAGTAGGTTGCCTTTGTGTCTTATTGACTATGTCCTTTGCTTTACAGAAGCTTCTCAGTTTAAGTAGGTCCCATTTATTCAATGTTGCCCTTAATGTCTGTGCTTCTGGGGTTATACATAGGAAGCGATCTCCTGTGCCCAGCTCCTGTAGGGTACTTCCCACTTTCTCTTCTATCAGGTTCAGTGTGTTCGGGCTGATATTGAGGTCTTTAATCCATTTGGACTTGAGTTTTGTGCACGGTGATAGATAAGGGTCTATTTTCATTCTTCTACAAGATGACATCCAGTTGTGCCAGCACCATTTGTTGAAGATGCTTTCTTTCTTCCATTTTATACTTTTAGCTCCTTTATCGAAAATCAGGTGTTCATAGGTTTGTGGGATAAAATCCGGGTCTTCTATACGATTCCATTGGTCGACTTCTCTGTTTTTATGCCAGTACCACACTGTTTTCATTACTGTAGCTCTGTAATAGAGTTTGAAGTCAGGGATGGTAATGCCTCCAGAAGATCCTTTATTGTATAGGATTGTTTTGGCTATCCTGGGTTTTTTGTTTTTCCATATAAAGTTGATTATTGTCCTCTCCAGATCTGTGAAGAATTTTGATGGGATCTTGATGGGGATTGCATTGAATCTATAAATAGCCTTTGGTAGAATTGCCATTTTTACTATGTTGATCCTCCCAATCCAAGAGCAAGGGAGGTCCATCCATTTTTTGGTATCCTCTTCAATTTCTTTCTTCAATGCCTTAAAGTTCTTGTCAAATAGATCTTTCACTTCCTTGGTTAGATGTACCCCAAGATATTTTATGCTGTTTTTGGCTATTGTGAATGGTGAAGCTTCTCTGATTTCCCTCTCTGCTTCCATATCCTTTGTGTATAAGAGGGCGACTGATTTTTTGGAGTTGATCTTGTATCCTGCCACATTACTAAAGCTGTTTATCAGCTGTAGGAGTTCTTTGGTGGAGTTTTTGGGGTCGCTTATGTACACTATCATATCATCTGCAAATAACGAAAGTTTAACTTCTTCCTTTCCAATTCGAATCCCCTTGATTCCATTATGTTGTCTTATTGCTATTGCTAGAACTTCAAGCACTATATTGAAGAGGTATGGCAAGAGTGGACTTACTTGTTGTGTTCCTGAGTTAAGCGGGATGGCTTTGAGTTTCCTCCCGTTTAATTTGATGTTAGCGGTTGGCTTGCTGTATATAGCTTTTATTATATTTAGGTATGACCCTTGTATCCCTAATCTCTCCAAGACTTTTAACATAAATGGATGTTGAATTTTGTCGAATGCTTTTTCAGCATCTAATGAGATGATCATATGGTTATTTTCTTTCAGTTTATTTATATGCTGGATTACAATGATAGATTTTCGTATGTTGAACCAGCCCTGCATCTCAGGAATGAAGCCTACTTGATCATAATGGATAATATTTCTGATGTGTTCTTGGATTCGGTTTGCCAGTATTTTGTTGAGGATTTTTGCGTCGATGTTCATGAGTGAGATTGGCCTGTAATTCTCTTTCCTGGTTGAGTCTTTGTGTGGTTTTGGTATCAGAGTAACTGTAGCTTCATAAAAGGAATTAGGTAATGACCCTTCTGTTTCTATATTGTGGAATACATTAAGGAGTATAGGTATTAGCTCTTCTTGGAAGTTCTGGTAGAATTCCGCATTGAAACCATCTGGTCCTGGGCTTTTTTTGGTAGGGAGGTTTTTGATAACAGCTTCTAATTCTTCGCGACCAACAGGTCTGTTTAGATTGTTCACCTGGTCCTGGTGTAACTTTGGTATATGGTATTTATCTAAAAAAGTGTCCATTTCTTTTACATTTTGCAGTTTCGTGTTATACAGGCTTTTGTAATAAGATCTGATGATTCTCTGAATTTCCTCTGTGTCTGTGGTTATGTCCCCCTTTTCATTTCTGATCTTATTAATTTGCGTATTCTCTCTCTGCCGTTTGATTAGTTTGGATAGGGGTTTATCAATCTTGTTGATTTTCTCCAGAAACCAGCTTTTTGTTTCATTGATTCTTTGGATTGTTTTCTGTGTTTCTATTTTGTTGATTTCAGCCCTCAATTTGATTATTTCCAATCTTCTACTCCTCCTAGGTGAGTCTGCTTCTTTTTTTTCTAGAGCTTTCAGGTGGGCTGTTAAGTCTTCAATATGAGCTTTCTCTGTTTTCTTTAAGTGCGCACTTAGTGCTATGAACTTTCCTCTTAGGACTGCTTTCATAGTGTCCCATAAGTTCGAGTATGTTGTTTCTTTATTTTCATTGAATTCCAGGAAGACTTTAATTTCTTTCTTTATTTCTTCCTTAATCCAGCTATGGTTCAATAGTTGACTGTTCAGTTTCCATGACTTTGTATGCTTTCTGGGGGTAGCATTATTGTTGAATTCTAACTTTAATCCATGGTGATCTGATAAGACACAGGTGGTTACTAATATTTTTTTGTAACTGTGGATGTTTGCTTTGTTACCGACTATGTGGTCGATTTTCGAGAAGGTTCCATGAGCTGCAGAGAAGAAGGTATATTCTTTCCTATTTGGATGGAATGTTCTATAGATGTCTGTTAAGTCCATTTGATTCATTACCTCCACTAATTCTCTTATTTCTCTGTTAGGTTCCTGTCTGATTGACCTGTCCATTGGTGAGAGAGGAGTGTTGAAGTCTCCTACTATTAGTGTGTGCGGTTTGATGGCTGCCTTGAATTTTAGCAATGTTTCTTTTATGTACGTGGGTGCTTTTATATTAGGGGCATAGATGTTCAGGATTGAGACTTCATCCTGATGAACTGTTCCTGTTATGAGTATAAAATGCCCCTCTCCATCTCTTCTGATTGATTTAAGTTTAAAGTCAACTTTGTTAGAGATTAGTATGGCCACACCTGCCTGTTTCTTAGGTCCATTTGCTTGATAGGCCTTTTCCCAGCCCTTTACTCTGAGTAGGTGCCTGTCTTTGTGGTTGAGGTGTGTTTCTTGTAAACAGCAGAATGTTGGATCCTGTTTTCTTATCCAATCTCTTAGCCTGTGCCTTTTTATAGGTGAGTTGAGTCCATTGACATTAAGTGATATTAATGACCAGTGGTTGTTAACTCCGGTCATTTTTTTTTTAGTCGTAGAGTTTGTGTGTTTCCCTTCTTTGTTTTGTGTTGGTGAAGGGTCTCTAGATGTCTGAGTTATTGTGGTCATTGTTGGACTCCTTGGTTAGTGATTTTCCTTCAATTACTTTCTGTAAGGCTGGATTTGTGGCTGCGTATTGTTTAAATTTGTTTTTATCCTGGAAAATTTTATTTTCTCCATTTATACTGAATGAAAGCTTGGCTGGGTATAGTAATCTGGGCTTGCACCCATGGTCTCTCAGTTTCTGCAGTACATCTATCCAGGACCTTCTGGCTTTCATGGTTTCCATGGAGAAGTCAGGTGTAAGTCTGATAGGTTTACCTTTATAAGTAATTTGGCCTTTTTCCTTTGCAGCTCTTAATATTCTTTCCTTATTCTGTATGCTTTGTGTTTTGATAATTATATGGCGAGGGGATGTTTTTTTTTGATCCAGCCTATTCGGTGTTCTGTATGCTTCTTGTACTTTCATAGGAAAATCTTTCCTTAGGTTGGGAAAGTTTTCTTCTATAATTTTATTAAATAGATTTTCTGGACCATTGACCTGCCCTTCTTCTCCTTCTTCTACTCCTATTATTCTTAGGTTTGGTCTTTTTATTGTGTCCCATATTTCCTGAATGTTTTGTGATGAGAGTTTGTTGGAATTGCTGTTTTCTTTGATCAGTGTGTTTATTTTCTCTATGGTATCTTCAGAATCCGAGAGTCTTTCTTCTATCTCTTGTATTCTGCTGGTTATGCTTGTTTCTGTAGTCTCTATTCGTTTACCTAGATTTTCCATGTCCAGACGGCCCTCTGTTTGTGTTTTCTTCTTTGCCTCCATTTCAGTTTTCAGGTCTTGAACTGTTTTCATTATCTGTTTGATTGTTTTTCCTTGGTTTTCTAGGGTATCATTCACTGATTTATTCAATTCTTCAAACTTTCTGTTATATTTCTCATCCATTTCTATAAGGGCGTTTTTTACATGCTGTTTAAGGGTGTCAATCACTTTCATGAAGTCAATCTTTTCTCCTTCCTCTTGATTAAGGGGTTCCTGTCCTCCCGTTGAGAGGTCGCTTGTTTCTGGTAGCTTCATGTTGCTTTTCAGCTTGTTGGGCGAATTCTTGCCTTGACGTCGGCCCATCTCTTCTTTCAAATGCTCCCTATGGATCTTCTTTTACCGGATTAGGTCTCCTTGCCTTCCAAACGCTGTCTCTCCCCAATGTTGGCTCTCCCAATGCTGGGTCTCCCCAATGCTGGGTCTCCTGGCGCCGAAAGATCAGGCCTCCGTGCTGGTTGGGCAGCTCGCAGACAAAGCGCCTACCCCGCTTGGTGCAGGCAGGCCACAGAAACAAAGGAACTGCTGCCCGCCCGGGAGCCCCGGGTACTCGGACCCAGCGCCCAGAAAGGCTGCGCTGGGCGATGCCACGCGCCAAAAGAGGGCAGTGTGGGCGAAGTGGGGAGGGCTCTGGATGGAAGCTGGGTGGGCCAGGAAGAAAGAGGCAGCAGAGAGCCCAAGCAGGACAGGGGGCCAAGAAACCCCCGAGCTCCCCGTCCCAGGCTAGCGCCGTGGGCCAGAAACTCACCCCAATGCTGGGTCTCCTGGCGCCGAAAGATCAGGCCTCCGTGCTGGTTGGGCAGCTCGCAGACAAAGCGCCTACCCCGCTTGGTGCAGGCAGGCCACAGAAACAAAGGAACTGCTGCCTGCCCGGGAGCCCCGGGTACTTGGACCCAGCGCCCAGATAGGCTGCGCTGGGCAATGCCACGCGCCAAAAGAGGGCAGTGGGGGCGAAGTGGGGAGGGCTCTGGACGGAAGCTGGGTGGGCCAGGAAGAAAGAGGCAGCACCCGGGGAGTAGAGGCCCTGCAGAGAGCCCAAGCAGGACAGGGGGCCAAGAAACCCCCGAGCTCCCCGTCCCAGGCTGGCGCCGTGGGCCAGAAACTCACCCCAATGCTGGGTCTCCTGGCGCCGAAAGATCAGGCCTCCGTGCTGGTTGGGCAGCTCGCAGACAAAGCGCCTACCCCGCTTGGTGCAGGCAGGCCACAGAAACAAAGGAACTGCTGCCCGCCCGGGAGCCCCGGGTACTTGGACCCAGCGCCCAGATAGGCTGCGCTGGGCGATGCCATGCGCCAAAAGAGGGCAGTGGGGGCGAAGTGGGGAGGGCTCTGGACGGAAGCTGGGTGGGCCAGGAAGAAAGAGGCAGCACCCGGGGAGTAGAGGCCCTGCAGAGAGCCCAAGCAGGACAGGGGGCCAAGAAACCCCCGAGCTCCCCGTCCCAGGCTGGCGCCGTGGGCCAGAAACTCACCCCAATGCTGGGTCTCCTGGCGCCGAAAGATCAGGCCTCCGTGCTGGTTGGGCAGCTCGCAGACAAAGCGCCTACCCCGCTTGGTGCAGGCAGGCCACAGAAACAAAGGAACTGCTGCCCGCCCGGGAGCCCCGGGTACTTGGACCCAGCGCCCAGATAGGCTGCGCTGGGCGATGCCACGCGCCAAAAGAGGGCAGTGGGGGCGAAGTGGGGAGGGCTCTGGACGGAAGCTGGGTGGGCCAGGAAGAAAGAGACAGCAGAGAGCCCAAGCAGGACAGGGGGCCAAGAAACCCCCGAGCTCCCCGTCCCAGGCTGGCGCCGTGGGCCAGAAACTCACCCCAATGCTGGGTCTCCTGGCGCCGAAAGATCAGGCCTCCGTGCTGGTTGGGCAGCTCGCAGACAAAGCGCCTACCCCGCTTGGTGCAGGCAGGCCACAGAAACAAAGGAACTGCTGCCCGCCCGGGAGCCCCGGGTACTCGGACCCAGCGCCCAGAAAGGCTGCGCTGGGCGATGCCACGCACCAAAAGAGGGCAGTCGATTTTTTCTTTGATGATATTGTAAATGGGAGACTGCTCATGATATCCATTCTAAGGTTGCTTTGCTGGTAGTATATAAAAAGATTGTTGATTTTTGTAAACTGATCCTTTCCTTGTCATGCTGCTGAATTTGTTGACTCGACTACATATGTTCTGGTACAATTTGGGAATTACTTAGGTATAAGATCATGTCATCTGAAAATGGAGTTAATTTAGATTCATCATTTCATTGGTACATGATTTTGATGTCCTTCAGTTTCTGTATTGCTCAGTTTAAAAATAAAATGTCAAGAAAGTTTTGTTGTAATTCTTCTTTGAAGGACTTGTGGTAAGACTGATGTCATCTTTAGGATACTCGTCATTGATTTTGACAGCAGCTGAATCAGTTTTCACTTCCACATACCTGGACCAAGTGCAGCCCTTTCCATGCATCATTTCTTTTATTGAGCTAGGCCATGCTGACACCAGTAAGACAAAATATCTAAATAGTTTTAATTTTATTTCCCTGATTGCTAACTATATTGAACACTTTAAATTGTTTCTCAGACATGTGTGCTTCACTTTCTGAGAACATGATATTTAGTTGTATAATACATGTTTGATATGGAATCATGGGTTTTCTTGATGTTCATTTTCATGAGGAGGCAAAGAAAATAAGAATTCCTAGCTTTTTTAGCTTATAAAACTGGAACCTTTTGGGAGCTTCAGGCTGTTATAAGAACATATCTTCAGAAACAATGTATTCTGCAGTTTGATGAAGGAAGATTATACCTTGTCACCATGAATGTACTACCAAGTAGGACTGGTATTTAAATCATTTCAAGTAGTGTTGTTTAAGCAATTACCATTCAGAATACACTTAGAAATTACACTGGTTGATGAAAAGAACAACAGTAGCTGAACATATTTAAAGAACCAAGCAAGATTTATGTTCTTACAGTTCAAGATGTAAGTTCAACTAATTACCTTTGAGTTATCTCTCAGATTGTGCATACTTTACCCATGTTATCAGGATGTGAATGGTGAGCTTTAGAACTTCCATGCCATTTGAATGCTTGCTAGCTTAGAAAGCAACCACTGATAGTAAAAGAAGTGTCATAATCCTTTTACCTCTAAAATAAGACCACTTATAAGTAATAAGTAATTGAAGACCAAGGGGCCAGCACTAAATATAAATGCATATTGGAAACCCTAAATGGACACAGTTGGACTATAAATGTTTGTAAGAACATCCTCTTTCTCAACACACACATTCACACATATTCAAACAAATATGTATATTCATGAAGAAGTTGTAGAAATTGGAAAAAGAAGACACAGGAATGCTAGGAATTAGTTGGAGAATGAGGGTGAAATGGTATAAATGTACACTGAATATACCAAATTTTCAGAAGACATTAGTCAATTAATTTTTCTAAAGTAATGTTGCTTTTTAAGGCACACATTGAAAGTTTAAATAACAGGATTTTTAAGAGAAAATTATGTCATTGTTTCTTATTCATATCTCTTTCTTTTATATTAATGTACTTTGCTTTCATTATATCATTAAACCTCATGAGCCTGAATGTAACAACGTTGTCTAATATCTTTTCTTTTTCCTTGTCCCAAGCCCTCAAAGAAGATTGCATTTGCCTTTTCTAATTTGATAGCTAACTACATCCTAAGGAATCATTGTAATACAAAGAGAAAATTGTAATAAACACATGCATATTGGTATGGCATGGTATTTATGGAATATCATTCTCACGAGTTGGTTCTTCAAATGGGAGTGACTCATATGTATCTTGATCCATTTGCTTCCTGAAGTATTTAACAAAAGATAATCCCCTCAGATGGACTTTTGAAAACATATTTCATCCTCTCTTTTAAATAATGTGTAACATGGAGGCAGACCCAAACAGTTTGTTCTGTGAAATCTTTTAGAATGTTAGGACTGTTCAATTGCAAATCACCATTTTTAGCTAAAAGTAAATATGTAGCACAAGATAAAATTCACTTCTGCAGTGTTCTTGCTCATGCAACTCCAGTAATTGTCACATTTCTAATTATTTCAATTATATTTAGTAATGTAGATATCATTTGTTACACTGGAGTGATTATTTTAATTAGCTTAGTGAATATGTGTTTTTTGAATGAGATCCCTTTCACAAGGTAATATTGCTTCTTGAATCACTTTATTTAATCATTCAAAAAGATGAGCTCACAGATCATAAAAAGGGAAAGGAAAGGCAAGTCAGGAATTTAGTATATAGTATTCTGGCTTCACAGGAGAGGGGAGAATTCATGAAAAAAGAAATGGTGATTTATATGTGATCCTGTTGCGATGATGAAGAGAATATGATGCATGATTCCATTCCTCCGATATCTCTGCTGGCATGAAAGCAAAAATTAAAACATTATTGAACAGACAGGAAAGATTTGGTCATTGAGAGTGTGTGGAAGCAAAATTAAACATAATTATATATTGAGTACAGAGAAAGGATTGTACACAAATAGTTCCTACCTATAAATCACCAATATCTTGTGCTTGGATTGTATAGGATTACTGTTGGCAGAAAATAATGACATTCTGTGATGCTACATAAAAATTTGTATTGAGAGGTTTCAAGGAATATACTAAAAGATAAACATGCTTTTGTATTTGACAAAAATTATAGTACAAAATCATAAGTAAAGTAAGATTTTTCAAATGAAAAGACATATTTTCTTGATGGAATATTCCTCTATATAAAAATATTAGCAATTCTGAATTAGACAAAATCCTTCACATTGTTTTATAAATATTTATAAAAATATCCTGTCCTTCATTTCTATCACTGTGAGATTTTCTGCTTTACCCACACCCAAAAAGATGATCATGGGATGTATTCACTCATAATTGGTTTCTAGCCATAAATAAAGGACATTGAGCACATAATTTGTGATCCTAGAGAAGCTAAATAAGAAGGTGAACCCAAAGAAAAATATATAGTCATCCGCCTGGATATGGGAAGTAGACAAAATTGCCGGGCAAAAACTGGGAACTCGGGGGTGAGGTGGCATGGGGCTAAGGGGAAATGGGGTGAGAAACGTGAGAAGGGGAGGATGGGGGGAGCTTGGGGCAATGGGATGGTTGGGACAAAGGAAGGGAGCAGAGAAATATATAGCCTAATTAAGGGAGCCATCTTAGGGTTGGCAAGAGACTTGAATCTAGAGGTGCTCATAGGTGTCCAGGGAGAGGTCCCCAGCTAGTGCCTTGGGCAGCTGAGGAGAGGGAACCTGAAATGACCCTATACTATAGCCATACTGATGAATATCTTGCATATCACTTTAGAACCTTCATCTAGCGATGGATCGAGATGTAGACAGAGACCCAAATTGGAGCACCAGACTGAGCTCTTAAGATCCAAATGAGAAGCAGAAGGAGGGAGAACATGACCAAGGAAGTCAGGACCACGATGGGTGCACCCACGCACTGGAGAGTGGAACTGATCTACTTGGAGCTCACCAAGGCCAGCGAGACTGGGACTGAACAAGCATGGGATGAAACCAGACTTGATGAACATGGCTGACAGTGAAGGCTGATGAGAAGCCAAGGACAATGGCACCAGGTTTCGATCCTAATACATGAACCATTTTTGTGGGAGCCTAGCCTGTTTGGATGCTCACCCTCCTGGACCTGGATAGAAATGGGAGGACCTTGGACTCCTGCAGGGCAGGGAATCTGGACTGCTCTTCATTCTTGAGAGGGAGGGGGACTGGATTGGGGGGGAGGGAGAGGGGGGAGAGGAGTGGGGTAGGAGGCAATTTGTGGAAGGAGAGGGAGGGAAATGGGAAATGGGGACTAAGCGGAAATTTTTTTTCAACAACTAAAAAAAATAAACAAAAAGAAAAAAATAAGTACCAGAGAACTTTTACTGCTCATAAATACCTTCAGTGATGTGGCCGGATACAACATCAACTCCAAAAATCAGTAGCCCTTCTGTACACAAAGGACAAAGAAGCTGAGAGGGATATCTGAGAAACATCACCTTTCACAATAGCAACATATACTATAAAGTATCTTGGGGTAACTCTAACCAAGGAAGTGGAAGACCTATTTGTCAACAACTTTATGTCTTTGAAGAAAGAAATTGAAGAAGATAGCAGAAAATGGGAAGGTCTCCCATGCTCTTGGATAGGAAAGATCAACATAATACAGATGGAGATCCTACCAAGGAAATCTATAGATTCAATACAATCTCCATCAAAATGCCAACATAAATCTTGATAGACCTTGAGAAAACTTTATATGAAAAAATGTAAAACTCAAGATAGCCAAAACAATCCTATACAATAAAGGAATTTCCAGAAGAATGACCATCCCTGATAACAAGCTCTAATATAGGGCTACAGTAATGAAAACAGCTTGGTATTGGCATTAAAACAGAGATGTTGACCAATGGAATTGAATGTAAGACCCGGATATTAATCCACACACTTATGATCACCTGATTTTTGACAAAGAAGCTAAAATTATACATTGGAAAAAAGAAACCATTTTCAACAAATGGTGTTGACATAACTGGATGTCAAACTGTAGAAGAATGAAAATAGATCCATATCTATCACCATGCACAAAACTGAAGTCCAAATGCATTAAAGACCTCAATATAATAAATCCAACCACACTGAACCTGATCGAGGAGAAAATGGGAAGTAGCCTCAATGTATGGGCACAGGAGACCACTTCCTTAGTATAACTCCATTAGCACAGATTGTAAGTACATCAATGAATAAATGGGACCTCCTGAAACTGAGAAGCTTCTGTAGAGCAAAGAACACAGTCAATAAGACAAAAAGGCAACCTACTGAATGGGAGAAGATCTTCACCATCCCCAGATCAGACAAAGGACTGATCTCTAAAATATATAAATACTAAAGAAACTAGATATTAACATTCTAAATAACCCAATTAAAAATGGTGTACTGAACTAAACAGAGAATTCTCAACAGAAGAATTTAAATGGTCAAAGGATACTTAAGGACATGTTCAACTTCATTAGCTATTAGGGAAATGCAAATCAAAACAACTTTGAGATACCATCTTACACCTGTCAATATGGCTAAAATCAAAAACAAAAATGATAGTTTGTGCTCGACCGGGTGTGGAGTGAGAGGAATACTCATCCATTGCTGGTGGAAATGCAATCTTGTGCAACCACGTTGAAAATAAGTGTGGCACTTTCTCAGAAAATTGGGAGTCAACCTACTCAGCAGTAAAAAACAACGACAACTTAAATTTTGCATGCAAATTGATGGAATTAGAAAACACTATTCTGAATGAGATAATCCAAAAGGCAAAATATGAATATGGTATGTACTCACTCATTAGTGGATACTAGCCATAAACAAAGGATGTTGAGCCTATAGTTCATAATCCTAGAGAAGCTAAGTAATAAGGTGAACCCAAAGAAAACCATATAGATCCACCGGGAAATTGGAAGCAGACAAGATAGCCTGACAAAATATTGGAGAATGGAGGCAGGGGTAGAAGGAAAGGGAGAAGGAGAAGAGGAGGAGAGAAGGGGAGGGATGGAGAGAGCTTAAGGGAATGCTGCACTGGGTGAGACAAGCAGAAAGTGCCATATTTCCCCTAATAATGTGGCCACTTAAGTTCATAAGAAGGGTTTAGCATTTTAAGAAGTGCTCCTGGATGTTAAAGAATTACAGACACACAATGGACAGATTCAGACAATAAAGGAACTCTAAATGTGTCACAGTGTTAGATAAATGTATGTAGGTTTGGGAGAGAGAAGAAATAGAGAGAAATTAAAGGACATAAATGGTTTACAGAAAGTCTTTAAAGAGACAGAGTACATATAGTCATAGATTAAAGGAATAAAGATAATAAAATAAATATTAAATGTGTAGAAAAAGTAATAGCATAAAAACAAGTCATGTAAATTGGAAAATTCACAGAGAGTCTGGATTACATATATTATTGTGTTATCTTTGAATTTTTTGACTGCAGAGAGACATTTGATTCTGGAGACTGCTAAGATAATCCAACATATATATTTCAAAGGTATCTTGAATTCAAAATTTGAATCTAATGATATGTTGCTTTAGAAAAGAGGTTCATTTTTGTTTCCACAGAGAAAGAGAACCTGTGGATTACATTCAGACTAATATGGTTTGATGGACCAAGACCACCCGAAAGGTTGCTTTCAACAACCCTCAAAAATTACCCAATAAATAACAGGAAGCAGTTTGGAGAATAACTATGCCCATAGTCCCAAATACAGTTTATAAATGTTCTTTTATATTTAAAGGGGTGTATGCCATAGAGATTTGCATTGTTATGGATCTTGGTTTATTGATACAAACTTAAGGTCAATTTTGTTATATGTATATTTCTGCTCTTGGTTATGGTATTGTGTTTGTGCAGCTCATTTTAAAATATAATGCATTATTAAGAAATATAGTCATGCTTGTTGTCATGTTAGTTAGGTTTTCTAAATATATAGAGATATATTTCAGTTAAATTGGTATTCTTTAAGTCTTTCAGAGACCTTCAGAATATGGCATTTAAAATCTTTTAAGAACTTAAAACTTTTAATGTCAGTGAGACACATCTGCTCCTGACAACACCAACTACTTCGAGAGGAAGATGGACATCAAAGAGGTTCCTTATGGAATTGGCTAGCCATTTGAGTAAGAAACTGCTCTTGCCTGGACTGCTTAATGAACTTGACATGCAAGACCCACAGAGAAATGGCCGCTGAACTTGCATAAAGGTGAGATGATCTTTTGGGGTTCCTTCTACATGAAAGAGTCTGCCAGATATTCTGCAGGACACAGAAGAAAGGGACTAAGAAACTGCCAATATAGGAGAAACTATCTTTGAAATTTTCTGCTTCATGGAAAAGTCTGCTGGATACTATGGGCCTGTAGACTGAAAATGGATGCCCCAAAGGTACAGAAGAACTTTGAGTTACTGTCCTGGCAGCAAGATGTCTCTGTCAATCCTGGAGTTTTGGCTGTTGCTTCCAATGTACTTTCTGTTTACTTAGGTAATATTATATTCTACCGGAATCTTTGAGGAGTGGAAGAATAGACAATTATATTTATAGTTTGCCTTAGTTATGATGAAAAGTAAAATAGATATAAATATTGTAACTGTAATTCTTTCTTGATACTTGTTTGGTTAATATGTAGTTTTACTATGTTAAAGTTAAAATATTCCTTTGTATTTAAACAGAAATGGGGAAGTGTTGTGGGATTTACCTTTGTAGCATCGATGAGAAAATGTTTTGGACATATAGCAGGGAAGAGCATAGGTAGGCATGGAAAGCTAGCCTGAGTGCTAGGAGAACAAAGGACATAGAGAGAAGTCATGTAGCTGCTGCAGAACCAGATGTACTGAAACTTTCATGGTAGGCTACAACCTCATGGTGATTCACAGATTAATGGAGATGGGTTAAATTAAAATGTAAGAGTTAGCAAAAAAGAAGTTAGAGCTACTGGGCCAAGCAGTGGTTAAAATAATATAGTTCCTGTGTGATTCTTTCAGGGGCTGAGCAGCCAGGAAACAAGTGGCCTCCATCCAACATCATTGTTTAATATTAAAATATGTTGGTCATAAATATTGAGAGTACTTTGATTTTGTTATATCTTTAGACTTCAGGAAGTTGAATGGAGCAACACTAATATCTTTTTTTCTTTGTTACAAGCCCACAGAGAAGATTGCATCTGCCTTTCCTATTTTGACAGCAAACTATACTCTAAGGAATCATTGTTACATAAAAAAATTGTAATAAACACATGGATATTTGCAGGATTTTGTATTGGAAGATCATTTTCAGGAATTTATTCTTCAAGGAGAATGACTCATACATACGTACACCATTTAAGCATATCCTGATTCATTTGCTTACTGACATCTTTTAACAAAAGATAATCTTCTCAGATATAGTTTTAAAAACATTATTTCATCCTCTCTTTTAAATAATGTGGAACATGGGGATAGATCCCAAAAGTTTGTTCTGTGAAATCTTTTAGTGTATAAGGATCATTCAACTGCAAATTATAATTTTCAGCTAAAATTAAACATAAAGCAGAACATACAATTCACTTGTGTAGTGCCTGTGTCCATCTTTCACCAATAATTGTGACATTTCTAGTTATTTCAATAGGTTTTAGTAATACAGATATCAGTTGTTACACCAGAGTACTTATTTTAATTAGTTTAGTGAACATACACATGTTTCTGGATGAGATCCTTTACAAAACATCTTTATTGCTCTTTGAAATGTTTTATTTAATCATTCAAAAAGTAAAAAGAGATCATAGATAATTAGAAGGGAAGGAAAAGGTAAGTCAGCAATTCGGTATGTTTTATCCAGACTTCACAGGTGAGGGGAAAATTCATTTAAAAAGAAATGGTGATTTATATGTAATACTGATTTCATGCCCAAGAGAATATGATGCATAATTCTCATCGTGTTGTCATCTGTGCAGACATAAAAGCAAAAATTAAAATATGATTGAACAGAATAGTATTTGTCCTTGAGAATGTATGAATGCAAATTTAAATATAACAAAACAGAGTATAGAGAATGGATTGTACATAAACAATTCCTTTCCTAGAAGTCACCAATACCTTGCACTTGGGATTCTATAGGAGTACTTTCAACAGAGAATAATGACATTCTGTGACATACATGAAAATTTATATTGAGAGGGTTCAAAGAATATTCTGAAAACATCAACATTATTTTACAAATAATACATGTAGAAAACAGTGACAAATAATAGCCCACAGTCATAAAGAAAGAATTATTTGTCAAATACAAGATACATTAAATTGATGGAATAGTCCTCAATATAAAAATTTTAGCAATTCTGAACAATATAAAAGTCCTTCATACTGATTTATAAATAAACATATTCCATCATTCATTTCTGTAACTATATGATATTCAGCCTTAAAAGACAATTAATATTCTATCTTAATTTTGCCTAATTTGAGTTCATTTTTTCCTTTGTAACATACTTTTTCTATTTTTTATGTAATAAACACAAATCTATTGAAATATCAAGATGGCTAGTCAATGCTTTTGTTTCTACTCACCTAAAGAAGGTCATTTTTTAGGACAATTATCTGTAAAAGAACATGTATGGGGTAAGGAGTGACATAAATGTTCTCATATGAATATTAGAACAGCTCCACAAGGATTATTTCTGGAAAAAGCAACTGAAAGATTGCATATGACTAGATTTATTCCAAATCAGAATCTTAATGACTAGATAGATAAATAGACAGATAGATAGATAGACTAAGTATGTTTATATACTTATATATTTATGAATGTAAATCAATATATATATGAATAAATATGTATCTATGTATTTAGAAATGCTATGGCCATAATAATAAACACTGAGGTTACCTGTAGCCAGAACATCTTGAATATTTTCTCTTGGAATGTTCTGGACCTTAGCAAATTCCTCAATTTTTTCATATTGTTCAGGAGTCAAAGATTGACCTTTTCCTATATTGTATAATTGACAATGTTAAAGATAGGTTCAGTAGAATTCTTCAGAAATTACATTGCTTCCTTGGTATCCCAACTACTCCAATTTCATCTATCCTGGGTGGGTCAATACAGGCAATAATAATTTTCCCCAAATTCCATGAACACATTTAATAAAGTCTAAATGGTGGTATGACATCACTTTTCAGTATTCCATGATATCAAAAAAAAAAAAACTTCTCTAGAGAGTGCACTCATCTCAATCCTACCCACTTTCAAAAACATGACCCTAGAGAGTCATGGATGCCTGTCAATGGAATTCTCACATTTCTTCCAAGTCTATAACCTAGAGTTTATGTTTTAATTTAGTACACACTTTTTCAAAAGACACTCAAAATGGTTTGAACTTTTGAAAAAAAAATGTTTTCCCTTTTTCCTGTGAGGAAATATGAACATAAACACTTCCAATGACCTCACTCATCACCCCAAATCTTCAATGACCGTGATACTCAAATTACAATATAATTTAAAAGTTGGTCCACAAAGCAATCAGATTGTTATTTAGTGCATGGGAGTTTGGAAATACCATGGTACTGTATTTGGAGGGTGAATCTGACTTAATCCTTATTTGCTGGATGATAATTTTGTTACTATTTAAAAAAAAACCCACTACTATTCTTACCATAAACATAAATCATGTTTGTAGTCTGGCCAGTTCTATCCACATTCTGATTGGCAAAGATTGTAAACTCTGGTGTTATATACACAGGTCCAAATGTATTGTCACCTTCAACTGCAATAACAGAAACAATTCAAAATGAGTGTCCCTCATCTTTTTACTTTGTTTGATGTCACTTGTTGACTAAACGTTATTATATACTGCAACTCTATCAATCACCTCTGATTCATTATCATATGACAAATGTGTGCAAAGATATTCCTATAGTAATTAATTTTGCCCATCCCATCATAATACTCTTTTGACCTGACAATGAATCCTAGGTACAGATACTTTCCTTTTTCTCTGAATTCATCATGTCAAGACCTATGAGATCACTCTGTTGGGTATTCCTTCCCCTTTCAACCAGATCTAAAAGATCACTTATCAATTTCCCAAAAGTATAAAACTTTGGTGTCATACCATGGTAATACATGGTGAACAAATAAATATATACGCAAAAGAGACTGTAGTAGGATGTACTCACTCATAATTGGTTTCTAGCCATAAATAAGGGTCACGGAGTCTACAATAGGTGAATCTAAAGACGCTAAGTAAGAAGGGGAACCCAAGGAAAAACATATAGTTATCCTCTTGGCTAAGGGAAGTAGACAAAATTGCCGGGGAGAAAATTGGGATCTTGGGGTGGGGTGGGTTGGGGGTAAGGGGAGATGGGGAGAGAAAAGTTAGAAGGGAAGGAGGTCGGGCCTTGGGAAAGCAGGAGGATTGGGATAAAGGAAGGTTGGACAGGGGAGCACGGAACCACAATTCTTAGTTAAGGGAACCACTTTAGGGTTGGCAAGAGACCTGACCCTAGAGGGGCTCCCAGGTGCCCAAGCTGAGGTCCCCAGTTAGTTCCTTGGGCAGTTGAGAATAGGGAACCTGAAATGACCCTATCCTTGAGCAACACTGACGAATATCTTGCATATCATCATAGAACCTTCATCTGGTGATGGATGGAGATAGAGACAGAGACCCACACTGGAGCACTGGACTGAGCTCCCAAAGTCCCAATGAGGAGCAGAAGGAGGGAGAACATGAGCAAAGAAGTCGGGAACACGAGGGGTGCACCCACCCACTGAGACAGTGGAGCTGATCTATTGAGAGCTCACCAAGACCAGCTGGACTGTGACTGAAAAAGCATGGGATAAAACTGGACTCTCTGAACATGGCGAACTATGAGGGCTGATGAGACGCAAAGGACAATGGCACGGGGGTTTGATCCTACGTAATGTGATGGCTTTGTGGGAGCCCAGCCAGTTTGGATGTTCACCTTCCTAGATATGGACGGAGGTGGGAGGTCCTAGGTCTTACCACAGGGCAGAAAACCCTGACTGCTCTTTGGACTGGAGAGGGAGGGGGAAAGGAGTGGGGGGAGGGGGAGAAGGGTGGGAGGAGGGGGCGTAGGGGGGGAGGAGGGGGAGGGAAATGGGAGGCTGGGAGGAGGTGGAAACTTGTTTTTTTTTCTCCTTTTCTCAATAAAAAAAAAAAAGAATTTTCAAGAAAAAAAAATAAAAATAAAAACCCATAGTTCCAAAAAAAAAAAGACTGTAGTAATGAGAAATAGACACAAAAGTTTTCATCTTGTATGACTATTGATGGAAAAGCTATAAGAATTAACATGTCAAATTTATTAGACATTCATAGTGTATATGCGTCTGTCTCTGTGTGTGAGTGTTCTATGTACATATACCTTTCTCTCCATCTCTCTCCAGGTGTGTATGTATGTGTGTGTATGTGTGTGTTTGTGTGAAAGAGAGAGAGTCTGAAATTTATACTTACTGACACTGATTAAATGATAAAAGTTGTTCACAAGGAAATAAAAGTATTTTGGGATCTGGATATTTTCAATTACAGGACTGCTTTTTAATATCCATGTAAAGTTTAGTAAATAATAGACTTTCCAGAAGAATGTGCACTCCATTCATTTAAGATCAAACCAAAAGGCACACCAGTTATAATTCAAGTGAACAATGTTGCTATTAGTTTAGCAATTTTTAAAAATTGAGTCAGTCTGAAATTTTTAAACAGACTTTCCCCTAACTGCTTTGCAAAATTGAGGTTATCATCCAACGATCTAAATGTTATGATCTTAACAAAATATGAGAAAAGGAATCTTTAAAATGGTACTGTTAATTTTAATCCTCTATTAATCCAGGTTGATGGAAAAGGCCTATAATATGAGTACTTGATAGCCTGAGGCAATAAGTTTGCAAATATGTTTGGGGCATGAGAGACTAATTAGTGAGTGTCAGGCCAGTCCAATAACAACCAAGATACTGTATGAAAGAAAAGACACTGGATTTTATCTAGAAGTAAATTTTCATGCAGGAACCTATTTGGAGATGTTTTGTTAGCATTACTCACATCTTCAGGTAATAGTGTTCTTCTCCATGTAAACTTCAGAAGACCTACAATGTACTCTGACTTTGTACCATATCTCAGTTGGTTGGAAGGGTTGATAAATTTCAAAGTAACCAAAATGGTTCTAGATTTATGTACCTATGGGTGGCTGAAGTGTCAGCTTGTATGTGCACACCCACAATGCTTTTGTTCAGAGAAAGCTCCCAAATCCCATACTTACACTGAGCATTGTACTTGCCATCTTCTTGCCTGTTCCCAGTGACTTTGGTCTTTGTACATTGACCATTTGCCCTAAAAAATTAAACAGAGTAACGATTCTTTATGCTTTATAACATTGTAATTAGTATTAACAGCCTCCAAGTATTATAGTGAACCTGATGAACAGTGTACAGAGCTGAAAGAGAAGTATCTGTGCTTACCTCAGTTTTCCTAATTCTTGTTTAGAAAATATCATTCTGTTTGTAATTATGTACATGACTTATTTTGAGTCAATTTTAACAAGTCCTATGAAGGCTGTGATTTCTTCCTTATCTGATTTGACTATTCACTGAGTATGATTTTTAATGTTAATTCTCTTGTTTTAGTCCAACAATAAGTACATTGAAATATGTGCTTGTGTTTTAAGTGATTTTATTTGTAACCTAAATCTTATAATTGTATCTAGAGTATCGGAATGATTTAAAGCATTTGAAGTTCTTATGGTGTTATGCACTCATTCATTGAACATTGTCATCCAGATGGCAGAGAGAGAATCTCTGAATCTAGAGCATCAGATACAGTACTTTACAAATTAGATTTATCAAAGATGGGTGTAGAAGACTTTTATGACATTATTGACTGAATAACATAACATGTGTGTCTTTGAACCAAATGCTCACACATACTTTTAAATTAATATAAATGATATTCTTAGAATCTCCTGCATATAATATTAAAGCCTGAAATTCAAGCCCAGGCCTCCAACCTGGAGAATTTCTAAGGAAACATTAAAGGAACTGGACACAATATCTAATTTCTGTGTTGTGTCCAGAGCTAACCCATTATGGAATAACATAATCACATTTCTGACAACAAGACCTTCAATTTCATGACCAGAAACAGAACATTGGCCTATAAATTTAACAAGATGAAATCTGTAAAATGTAAATAGTCTTCTAAGTTTACATGGTTGACATTTTGCTTACTTGATATAAAATGTGAATTCCAATCTATCACATGACTCATTACAAGTAAGTTCACGAAGGTAGATTCTCAGAGGTCCTTCTTCCTCTATCTTTTTCACATTGTCAGCAGCAATGGCAACAGTAACCCAGTTTCCATCAATCTGAAAAAAAACAGCAAAGGACATTAGAATGTGAGTTGGTATCAAATCTATGATCCCAGTCCTTGGGAATACATAAAATAACTAGAAACATAAATCAATAATATTTTCTTTATTAGTTAAAAAATTATGTTTCTAGGGATGTAGAATAACACAGGGTAATATGATGACTCAATTTACATAGCATTTGGTACATGAGACCTTTTGGAATTACTCATGTGCTCGCCTCTTAAGCTCTGAAATTCAACCCATAGTTTCCTTGTTCATTTGTTTCATCTTAGAAAAATCTGATTGAAAAAGTGCACATGAGTGAAAGTCAGAAATGAATATGGACTTGCATGGACAAACTGAAAGACACATCACATCCACAAAAACATGCTGTTGAAGAACATCAAACCTGTTCACAGACCAAATGAATTTACCTCAACATGAGCACGAGCCAGACCAAATGCCAAAGCCAGCAGCAGAAACTTTACCATGGTGGTACCAGCCTTTGCTCTTCTGCAGAAGCTCAAAGTAGAATATTTGTGAAGGAACTGAACTGACAAAGCTTTTTTATACAGTTAGTTAAAGGGAGTTTCATGGAATCAACCAATGGTTCTGTGCCACAACAACTTGGATCTGTCCAGTATTTCTACCTTGACCCTCTTGAACGGTTTGTGATCTCATATTCCTAAACTAATACAATTAGACTAAAGGTCAGGTTCTGTTCGGATGATTAATTGAACATTCTTGTAAAAATAAAATAAATAACTCTCCCTGTGAGAACATTTAAGCAAACATTTTGCTTCCAGAACTATACTGGCGGGTAAAGGTCACAATGAATATGCATATGTCATATAGGATTCATTTAAAACCGTGGCATGTGCTTTAAAATACATTCTGAATCTAAGCATACTACAGTGCAGTTAAATTAATTTAAAACTGTAGACTGGACTATATGAGCCAAAGCAACCACACTGTTAGAAGATAAGTTTGTAACGCTAAAGAAGGATTTTGTATACAGGTATTGATATGTCCTGTGCTATCTTTAAGTCTTTCCATATGTTGAGTCCTTTTTTTCGTCTAGCCCACTGAACTCAACTGTTATAACACAGAGCTTCAAGAGATATCGCCAATGTTTAACTGTTTAACTAATAGAAAAAAAATGCTGCTAGATGTCTCCTGACAATGAATACTGGTATCATTAATCAAAAGAAATGAAATCAAGTGAAACAGTCTGTACAAAAATGGCATTCAAAAAACCTCCAAAATGTGCAAATAGACTCTGCTCAAAATATTATTACGAATCCTAAAGCAAGGGCCATCCCTGCCCAGTTGATTTCTTTACACGTCAAATCCAAGGTCGGTTTTGTGCCTAGCCATAGGATCTTGTTATCCATTTCTAGGAACAACCAAGAATATCAGGACTCTGGGAGTACCTGTTTATCCTCTGGGACTTCCCTCTCTGACACACAGAATAACCTACAGTTAGAATTTAGTATTTTTTGTTGAAAACTCATAATTTCCTATGACATATTTATAAAAAATTAGTTGCCCCTTCATAACGCTTTCTTTAAATTTTAACCTATTATTTTCTCTATTTTTTGAAATTTGAGATGATAGCACAATTACATGATTCCCCACTCCCCTTTCTTCCCTCTAGCATTCCAATATGTACCCCCTTAATTTCTTTCAATTTTGTGGACTGTTTTTTTCACTAAATGTTGTCTCATGCATATGAATGCAAGTTCGCAAGAGAGTCCTTAACATTTATTTGAAGATTTGAAACTGGGAATAACATGCCGCATTTGTTTTTTAGATCTAGGTTAGCCTAAAAAAAAAAGGATCTTTTATATTTCCTGTCTTTTGCCTGCAAAGGGCATGATTTCTGGGCACAGATGCATGGCCATACATGTGTCATGGTTTCCACTGGAAGTTTTATTTTATATTATCAGAAGGAATAAAGGGACTTGTTAAATGATTACTCCATTACATTATTTTCTATAGCCCCCTTTCAAATAAT